>NW_011361583.1:0-4121 GCF_000735185.1 Notothenia coriiceps
AATAGCTGCCCACTGCTCCTAGTACTAGACTCCTGGTACTAGGATGGGTTAAAATTAGAGAACACATTTCACTGTGTGTGCTATGTGCTCTGCATGTGTGACCATTAAAGAGGGTTTCATCCCTCCCAATTCTTCTTCTTCAACACCCATATAAAACAGAACTGTAAACAGATTTACTTTTTCTTTCAACATTTATTTGAACAGCAAGTGGAGGCAAAAGTGACTGCACCCAAAACAATAAACCTGCTAGCTAACTAGCCTAAAGTCAGTAACAGAATGTGGGCAACACGTTCTTCTCCACAGCCGCTCGACCTCTGAGTCAGACGTCACTTCCCCCTTTTCTATCCTACGGGTACAGCCGTACAGCCACTCCCCCTGAACCCCGGTTCCCTGCCAACCCCCTCCCCTATGCAAGCCCCTCCCTCTGAACCCAGGGCTCGCTACTATACTGTATATGCAAACTATACAAAAGCGCCTTTACGCTTTGGAGCTTGCTTATCCATCTGTAAGCAACTGCCAGCTAGGTCTCTCAGTCACTCACTCCGGATCGTTCACTGCGCAGTGACAGCTGCTACGGGCCTGATGTGTGAAATTGAAACTGATAGATAGAACAAAGGTAGCCTATCAAAACGAACCAGCCCAGCCCAGCGGGCCACACCCCACCGCGCTGGGCTGGGCTGGGCTGGGCCGGAACACTTACTAATGTGGGCCGGTAGAACTTAGGTAAGCAAAAAAAAGAAAAAGGGAGTGGCCGGAACACTTACAAATGTGGGCCGGTAGGATTTAGGCAAAAAAAAAAAGATTTTTAATTTTGACTTTTTTTTTTGGCCCTCCGGCCCACAAACAGCACCGGCCCACCGGGGAAACTCCCGGTATTCCCAATGGCCAGTCCACCCCTGGTGACAGCAGTGGGTAAAACTGTGCATTGTCTCTCTTCATCCTGTCTGATTCCAACAGTAAAAGTTGACTTTTTTTAATTGATGTATGTGACATAGCTGCATAACCAATGTACTTATTTGTAGTCAAACCGTCATCTTTCATTAAACCTAACCAGGTACTTTTGTTGCGTTTTTGTTTTGTCTCAAATTACAATGATACCATGTTTTTAAAGCCGTGACCTTAATCCAAGAGAAAATACATTACCCTTGAAACGTAATTGACCATGCAGTTCATCTTTATAGAAATATAGTTTGTATGAGACAGAGCTGTTTTCACATGTAGGGTAGAAACTTAATTGTGGGAGTTCTTTTAACGATTTGTTAACAGAAAATGTAGATAATCTGTTTTTGCCAACCAGTGGGGTTTCCTTGCTCGAGGAACACTTTCCAAGGCTATTTTCTCATAACATCATTCTGAAAACAACACAATGGTCTGCTGGAAGTTTTACGGTTGTTATAAACCAGAGGGAACAGTTTGTCTTTTCCTGAATAAAAAGTATTTTATAGAGGCCTGCGAGCTGGCCTCTACCTCACAGTTTTAGCATGTTAGTTTTTTTGTTTCTGACATCTTACTACCATATCCCAGCTTTCAGATGAAAAACACATCAACTGACGGAAGGACTATTCTGAGTATCCAAGTCCCTCTTCAGTTTTGTCCAAGAAGTAGTTATGTGAAGTTTGGGATGAAGCGATGAAAGATTAAACAGGTGATACACAAGAAAACAAAATATCTTATGAAACACAGCCCATGTAATATGCATTAATTTAAAACATAAAGATAATTATTCATATAATTGCTGTTTTTGCAGCTACTTAGTGGTTGTCATGGTTGATAGAAGGTCAAATTAGTGCATTACCTAATTTAAATTTAAATATTGTTAGAGTGAAATCAAATTATAATCCCTATAACAACAAATTAAGTAAATCTGTGTGGACATTTCCATCCGATAATGTGAGAAGAACAGAGGTTTCCAAAAACACTACGGTACATTTTTCTGAACATAACACAAATAAATCTCATGTTATCTGGACAGTATGCCGCGAATGGATCTGGCCCTTCCTACATCCAGGACATGGTTAAATCATACACCCCAGCACATGCACTCCACTCTGCATCAGCCAAACGGCTCACTGCACCCGCACTGCGAGGGGGACCCAAGTTCCCATCAGCAAAAAGACGTAGGTTTACTATCCCGGCTCCAAAATGGTGGAATGAGCTCCCCATTGAAATCAGGACAGCAGAAAGCTTGCACACCTTACTAACAAAGCTCTTATATACTAATAAAGGACTGGCTTATCTAAAGCCAGTTGAGTAGCACTTGAAATGTTTAGCTCTATGAAACCTGATGTACTTATATGATTCTGTTTTCTTCAAATTTGTATCTTCTTGGTCGAATGCACTTATTGTAAGTTGCTTTGGATAAAAGCGTCAGCTAAATGCAATGTAATGTCATGTAATGTAAAACTCACCTTGCCTAAAAGTAAAATAATATATTGGCCATACCGTCTATCAGTCAAGTCAGATTCCAACCTCAAGTGATGACAGCTGGCGGCTTTCCTTCTGCCAGCAGCAACAGTGGGATCAGTCAAAACAAATGAAAACTTCCACATGTTGGCCGTATAATTTGTTCTCTCCCTTTATGGCTTTTTGCAGTTCATGTGTAGAAGGAGGGAAAATGATCTATCTCATCTGAGTACAGGAAACACCAGAAATGGCTTCTAATGCACCATCCAAAGGTTATGAATAACCGTTTTTTTCTCTCCTTCCTGACGGTGCATTTAGTCCATGTCCCAACATAGTTGCATGACAGCAGCCAACTGGAACTTGGATTTTGGATTTTTTAAAGGGCCCCGATATGCTTTTGGGGGTTTTCCCATTCCTGTAGGTTTTTGTGCATGTAAATGGTCTGCAAAGGCTAAAATCCCTGTGTTCCCTCCGGGGAAGTCTTTGTTTACTTCCGTAAAATTGTGACATCGCTTGCACTCAAACACATTGTACGTGATAGCCTATTACCCTTTTCACACCAAGGCTCCCGTTCTAGCTCCGTGCTAGAGCTTTTCTGGCTCAGAACCGGTTCTTCGGTTCAGCTCCCGCTTAGTTCACACCGCTCAGAGCCCGACTGGTGCTGCCGCTGCTGCGTCATGACGTCACTGTTTACGTCGCTGATTTTCTCCCCAATGGCGCTGACTACAACAACAATGGGGGACTGCGTCGGGTCGATGATCGTGTTGCTTTTAATCATACAAAGCCAGATTAAATAAAATAATGACTTCTCCAACCTTATACTTTTCTCCAGAGTGCCGTGGGTCATTGTTTATTAATGTGTTTCAGCGGCATTTACCAACCGCTGCAGTTCTGGCTGCTCTTCCACAGGAGTGTATTCTCCCATTAGCTCACAGCAGCGGCCGCTGTAAAGTATTCACTGTCTGACTGTCACAAGCAGCTGATACATATCCCCAGTTCCCCTTAAGTGAATGTGTGTCAGTCTGAATTGACGCTGTTTGGCATCACAACGCTGTTATGAATTTTTTTCTGGTATAAAATGGGTGATGTTAACATAGCAACCGAAGCTAAACTGACTATAACTTGACTACTTGTTGCTGTCCTATTGTGGCATAAGCCGTTTTCTACAGGGACATTTTACCGGCATATTTTTATTATGATTCTACTTGTGATAGTCGGACACGACAACCTGTGCAGCCCATGTATTGATTCCATCCGATAGCTGCTATAATACAAAACAAAACGTCTGCCTGCTCTCCACAATGATCAATAACAGTGTGAAAGGGGCATGTGAGTCGTATCCAAGGTGACGCTACAGTAGTTGTCAAGGATGGCTGCGTCTGCAGCATATACTGTATATATAAAGGTCTGCAGGTGGAGACTCCGGTGCTAGTGGATCGCCGGAGCTGTAGGTTAACATTTACATGCTTATTGTAGTTGTAAGGGCAATGCCTGTAGCACCATGGAGCATATGTGTGGGTTGGACCTGTATTTTACAGGAAAGGAGTGAGCAGAGGGTGGAGTTGTCGATTCTTGTTAAGTTTTCTTCCTCACCCTCTCAGACTTTGAGTTGCGCGCGCTGCTAAAGAGACGCGCTACCATGGAAACCAAACAATGGTGTAGCTGTATTAAAGTCTGAGTGGAAACAGTCGTGAGCAAATCTGATTGTCAGAAATTGG
>NW_011361584.1:0-19431 GCF_000735185.1 Notothenia coriiceps
TCTTCTACGTCACCCCATTCAAGTGAATGGGCGAAGCGTTGAAAGCATTTTTCGATGCCTGTAGTGTAGACGGGCCGTTAGTCATCAGGGGCTTTTATAAACATTGACCCTGTTTTACCTTTTCTCTTTTGATCATTCATTCTGTTCACACTGAGGATTCTGCAGCTTGAGTTTGGTAAATTGAGTATGTATCTCCCAAAGGTACAGCAATTGTTTTTTAAATGTAATTTGTCTGTTTTGCATGCGTCTCATGTTTTACAGATACTCCGACCACACCATTGAGGCCCTAGAGATGTTTGACAATGATGACAAGATTGACCTTGAGCTGATCTTGGCACTGATTCGCCACATTGTGCTCAAAGAGGAGGTGAGATTAGCGTTGTATGTCTGCTTTGAGGGCCGAGTGGTGTCTTTAAATTAGATTTTCAAGAGGTGCGTCTGTGCTCCATTTTATGGAAATTGGATTCCTGTAAGTTTGTTATCTGAGTCTGGGTAGTCTAAAAGACCTGAGTGCTTCACAAGAAAGGAGATTTTTGGCATGACAACTCCGACTGTAGACAGGCCGACAGTGCAGTTGTCCATTAGGAAGATTAAACTGTAGTTCAAAGAAACTCACTAAAGGACAATTACAGTGCATTCCTAGGTAGAGCAGATGGAAGCAACAGGAGTGCTCGCTTCCAAACAGAGTGACGTTAGATCAGAGGATACAACACAGAACCTGGCAGCAGATCTGTGCTAATGAGTTATCGAACAGATGCTCTCTCAGCGCACATCAATTCCCTTTTTCTCCTTCCAGTTCTTGTTAAATGACCAAGTTTTGATGTTATTTCAGTGTTCGATTCAGACTTTGGTAAATATGGAATATAATGATAAACGTCTATTTTTGTTGTGTGCATTCTTTACTTTTTCAGTACACATGGTAACATCCACATCAGAATTATTGGTGCAGACAAAATATAGGGCAGGCAAAGCAGAACATTTCGAAAAATAGTGAATTCCCTTTTCTTTTGTGACTGTGTGAGGAAACAAAGCTGCAGATTGGAATAGGCTATCACAATCAATTTAGTTTACCCTTTTTTCAGTATAGTATAAACAAGGGTAAGGACAATTCAGGAAAGTGCTAGAATCGATGGGAGTGACACACGGTCTGCCCTAACTTACTCTGTATTTTCCTAAGTGAAGTCAAACTAGTCGGGCTTATTTGTCAGTTTGTGGCTGTGTATGTGGACCACGTATACGAGAGAGCAACAGAAAAAAGAGAGGGGCCAGGAATGAGGCGTGACTAATGCAGATTGACAGAATAATTATCTCCTTCCCTATGAAGCCGTATCTCTATCCGTCACGGCCACACTGAGCCATTGGACCAGCTGATTCGCCGTGGCATTGTCAAACGGCCGAGCGGGAACTGGCTGACTTGCCGTGTCGGCGTTCTGAACCGAGGCTACGGGCCGTCTGCCAGCCGTTCCACTGTGATGATTGCTTAATTATGTTGCAGGAGTCTGGGATTAGACACCTCGGGGGATGACATGCAGGCATTAATGAACGCCTGCTGCTAAGTGTGTGTATGTGGAGAGTGTGTGTGTGCGTGCTAAATAGTAGGCCAACTCTACAGCGCTTACTGTGCTGTTGTTGATTATTTAGTTGGAATTGGTCAGAGTGTGTTTCTGTCCTGCATGTGTGAGGACATGTGTTTCTGTCAGATTGTGAGTACACACACTGCCTGCATCTCTCTCTTCCTCCTCTCTCTTGCACATGCACGGTCATTAACACACATGTGTATGGTCCCATGTGGGTGCTAGTATCTGAGCACTGTTAATAATAATTAGCTGTAATTAAAAGGCAGGGGTGCTCAGGGCACAGAAGCTACTTTTTATCTCTGTTCTTCTTTCCTCTCAGGAAATGAAAAGACCTTTTTTCAGAGTGGGTTATTTTTCACCAGCGTGATATCATCCTGGGTATATTTTTTTGCTTAAAGTTTGTTTCATGTCTGTGTTAATGATTTAGTCACTTAATTACCTTTCAAGATGCCACCTTACTTTTGTTTATAACTCTGTTTAAGTATGCGTATCAAACTCAATACTTTAAATTACTGCTTGAAATGTTATCGTAGCACCTGCCAAAATGGGCATCAATATCCTGGTTAAGTTCAATCGTATTCTTTCTTCAGACATTTATTGCCGTAAATCAGTAAAGGAAGAAGAACCTAACTGTATAGTATATATGTAAACATCTTGAAAGGCTGCTTGGTTACGTTAAACACACATGTATTGAGAAGTTTGTCATGTTATTAAGTGAAAATGGTTTATAGAAATACATGTTCATATTCCTCAAAAGAAGATGTTGGAAAAAAAAGATCATATTAGTATTATCAACCAATGCTCAAGCACTGATTGGCACCAGGCTTGAAAACTTTCAAAAGTACACTTCCCTGCCTTAAATGACTTCCTTTTGTCCGGCTGTTCTTTATATCTGATAATGCTATATAGGATTATAATCTGCTATAATATCCGGTCTTGCATGATCAATTGATTGATTCTCCGTGTCCTAATTATGGCTGCTACTATAGTAACATTGCTCCTCCATTAATCACCCAAGGTACATTATCGATTGAAGCATGATGGGATGATGTTTTCAAGTTTGAGGAGCTGACACGTTCTTTTTGTTAAGTGGTCATCCATTTTAGTTTTAGACAGCTTAATGTGCAGACATGTGCTCTGGCTGGAATACCTCCAACTCTCACTCTGATGCATTTGTGTGTCTTTATGCCTCGAGACTTTATCCCCGTGGTAATGTAGAGCAGAGGATGCCCTAGAGGGAAGATGTTGTCATAATGATGTTGGCAGGCGATGTCAGGGCCTATTGTGTGGCTAAATGTGGAGGTTCGGAGCTGAGGGCACGTCATCTCTCCAAGGACACGGGCAAATTGTTCACTTGGCTCAGTTGTTGCTGAGACTCCTCTGGCTAATGGCTCTTCTGTGAAGCCCTGCTGGTTTTTTGTTTGTCTTCCAGCTGCTAAGTGTTGTGTCATGCCTTTGTCTGACAGGAAGGAGCAATCTTGGTCTTCCTGCCTGGCTGGAGCGACATCAGCAGTCTCAATGACCTGCTCACGGCTCAGCAGATGTTCCGATCAGGTACAATAACATAACATTATGTGATACAAGAGCAGACCAGTGACTTTCAGGTTACTATGGAGAAGAAGAAATCCTTGTTAAACTACGGTTGTGCTCCACCCTAACATGTGTTCTGCTTATTGGTTCTTCACTTGGATGTTTACCCTTCACTGTGCAGAAAATCCCCAGAGTAGAACTCTATGATGTTTTTGCATTCAATTACAACTAACATCATTTAATTAGAAATAACATGGATTTTAGAAAATACTGAATGGCCATTTCACCTTTGACTGACATTGTATTGACTAACAAGCAATTTATCAATGAAGGACACATTTCATAATTAGTGGAAATATGTGTTAGTTGCAGCCCTTGTGTTTGGTGAAACACTAACAAAACCTCTACTCCACAAACTGTAAATATACTTTTCAGTAGTAGACTACGTTTTAGAATTTTACATTCTTAACCAAGTCTAAGGGATCTTTAAAATATTGGATACAAAAAACGATGTCTGTGTTGTTTTCTGCTCATATTAAATAATAATAAACCAGATTATTTTATTGCATTTACCTGGACATCCATGGTTACATTTGTAAATGTAATTGTTTCCAATTCACACACGAGCAGTATAATCTTGTTTGAGTTTGTCTTTGTGTCCTTTTGTGTTTCAGATCGGTTCGTCATCATCCCTCTGCATTCCCTCATGCCTACCGTTAATCAGACCATGGTCAGCATCCCTGTCTCTGTCTGTTTCTGTCTCTGCCTGTGTCTGTGGATTGTCCCGCTTTACTCCCTCTTCAATATCAATAAAGTCCATTCAATCTCATCTTTCTCCCTCACTCTTTTCAGGTGTTCAAAAGGCCTCCTCCTGGAGTTAGAAAGATTGTGATCGCTACCAATATAGCCGAGACCAGGTATATACGTGTGTGTGGGTGTGTGTGCTTTGTACTGATTTAGTATTTATTCCAGCTCCTTTTTTATTTCTCTTGCTCTTTTTCTCTCTCCACCACCCCCCACAGCATTACCATAGATGACGTTGTTTATGTGATTGACGGAGGCAAGATTAAAGAGACACACTTTGACACCAACAACAACATCAGCACTATGACTTCAGAGTGGGTCAGCCTGGCCAACGCTAAACAGAGGAAAGGACGTGCCGGCAGGTGTGTATGTTTATACGGTTATCTTTAAAACCAGGGCATGCTCTATAAATGTTCCTCTGGGTATGCAATGCTAATTTAGAAGAATTATTATTCATTCTATGTGTCATGTCAGCTCTCTGTCACTCTGCCCCATGAGCCCTCTCCTTCCCATCTGTAACCGTAGTGCTAACAGTCTGGATGTTTCCAGTCGGTGACTCCAGACGTCTGTTCTGTTAGCGGGCTCTCACACTAAAGTGGAGCTAGGCCTTATTATTAGCAGGAGCTTCTTATAGTGTGACGTTTCATCCCATTGATTTTAAATTACGCTTTTTGTCACAGGACTGATAACCTATTTCTCTTCCCTTCTTTCCCACTCTCTTCTTGTTTCCAGAGTGTGTCCGGGGAAGTGCTATCACCTGTACAATGGTCTCAGAGCCAGCCTGCTGGATGCCTATCAGTTACCTGAAATCATGAGGACACCGCTGGAGGAGCTCTGCCTGCAGATCAAGGTTGGGAATGTGCAGAGAGGAAGGGGGGAGACAGACCGACAGAGAGAGAGAAATGCTGTTGGCTGTTGAGATGAAGACAAGATTGCTGTGAATGAGTTGTGTGGGGACGAGGACAGTGTTGCTGCTTGTTGACATTGTATTGAAATACAGCCTCTCCTGCCTAATGAAAACTAGGGATTAGCATTCTGGGTTGACTCGTCCCCCCAGCTCTCTCTCTCTACCTCTCTTTGCTGACAACATAATCGCTTCTCTTCTGTATCTGTAGCTTTCTTCTTTGGATGCTTACTATTTTTTCATCTCCTCTTTTTAAATACTCACACTCCACTCAGACATGTTTCAACCCAAGCTAATGGAACATTAAGCCAAAGTTCACTCAGAATCGAATGATTGTTATCTCCAGTGGCTTTGTGGGATATGCTTTTGAGTGTGTTTCTTTCACTACTTTAGTCGAGTGCGTGTGTGATGTTGTTGAGAGGTGGACTAATGCATCAGTGTGTCCTTAAAGTGAGAGAAACACTGACGACATGCACACCCTGAGCAGACTCTAATGCACAAGCACTACAACACCGACCTAGTCATTGAATTGCTGTCGCTACCTTACACTTAAATTCGTCACAGGTGGATTTTTTTTGTTTATTTTATAATCTCTCTTTAGTGTAGAAGTGAATACAGATTTAAAAATGTTGATTTGAATAGTGTTGGTTGTTTAGTCACATACTATAACAACGTTATAACATATATATGTATATATATATATTTCCCACAATTCAGTGTTTGCCACACATACAAAGCATATAGACAAACAGGGGTGGATTAATTTAGAAAAACAACATGTTTTTGCTGATACATGTGTAATGTGTTTTTGCTGCCTAGATATTGAGGCTCGGGTCTATAGCCCAATTCCTAGGGAAAGCCCTGGACCCCCCGACTGAAAAGGCTGTTAACCTAGCCATCAAGAACCTCATTGACCTGGTAAGAAAGTGAAAAGATCATTCAAAATGTACTCAAGGTCTGCAACTAATGATACGTTTTATCGTTGAGTAATTTGACAATTTTCTTGATTTTTATCAGTTTTTTTGATTTGCTCTATGAAAACTGCAGAAGATGTGCCCACTGCTATTTCAGATTGGATGTCTTGATTAGTTTGTTTTGTGCAATGAACAGTCTTTGTTAGTAAATCGATCATTTTCAGGTTTTATTCTAACAATTACAGCAATCTCTAAGACAAAGATAATAGAAATGTTTGGTCTTTTTGCTTGAACAATTAAAACAATGATTCGTTGATTTTCCAAATAGCCGGGTAGTAATTTTAGGCCAGTCACCTAATTAATTAATATTGTTTATTACAATGTTCAGCTTTATTTAACAGTCTCTACCAACATGTATAGGAAGCGACACCATCTTGTGATGTGAGCATGTAGTTTCAAGGTCTTCTGTCTGAAAGTGTTATCGACAAATCTTTCCAAAGATGTTCTTCCTTTCATGGAGGAGGTAGGTCGAAAGAGGACTAAAAGAGAAATCGGTGCTCATTCAAAGATTGAAAGGATAAAGCACGATCCTTTTTTCATGCTAACAAGGTTAAAATACTAAGCAAATCAATAGAGGAAGTGGAACATGGGTCTGACAGTAACAACACTCAAAGCAGCAGTTAAGAGTTAATAAACCTCAATGCATATTATGTGATCAGGTTAAATATTTATTTTACTTTGATAGAAGGTTGAACAGGTTTACAAGTGTATGTGTCTAAAAGAACAGAAACGCTATAAATAACTATAATTTAACACAGAATGAACATTGAATTACTAACTCCTATATGTTTATGGTGAGTTATGGAATTTTAAAACTCACACATATTAACACTTTCTAATCATTTACTTAAAATAAAGGCACCCTATGAAGCGTACTCCCTTATTATTTAAAGCACATCATTGCCTCTTCAGCCAACAAGATGACCTTTATCCCACACATGTCCAGAGTTACTGTATTGAACTAGAAAACAAAACCAGACAAGGTTACTTCACTAATCCGATTGAATGCTCATACACATCATTTTCAATTAAGTAAAGGGTTTTTGCTTTGCCTGAACTCTATGTGAACTGAAAGCTTTTAAAAGATTATTGCTGTGTTAACAAATGCTTTTTTCACTGTGACTCCGTTGTGTGTTAGAACGCCCTGGACCATTCAGAGAATCTGACAGCGCTGGGTTTCCACCTGGCTCGTCTGCCTGTGGAGCCTCACATCGGCAAACTCCTCCTGTTCGGAGCCCTGTTGGGCTGCCTGGACCCCGTGTTCACCATCGCTGCTTCACTCAGCTTCAAAGACCCTTTCTTCATCCCCCTGGTAGGGCACTGAGTTGCCAAATAAATGTTGTTGTACTTTGTATGATGACAATAAAGATATATTCTATTCTAAACATGAAAGCTTGTGCGACAGCATCAAACTTCAACTCATTGCTGCGCTCTCCTACTGACTTATTCAATTGCAAAGTTGCTCTTAAAGGGACCGATGTAAATGACTGCTTTATTTTATTGCTATCTTACTATATTTGTATTACAGCGTTCTTAATATAGTTCACTATCTGTGTTCTTTTTTACATTTTGTTTTTTATTTGTATGTATGCATCATGACACCTTGTCAAATTCCTCATACGTGTGAACCTACCTGCTAATAAACCTCTTTCTGATTCTGATATTTCTAAATGCCTCTCTCAGGGGAAAGAGAAGATGGCAGATATGAGGAGGAGGGTCCTGTCCAGAAACTCCAAGAGTGACCATCTCACTATTGTCAACGCCTTTCAGGTAAGAGAGCCACAACTGTCACATGTGTCCTACCTCTCGGTCTGATGTATAAATATATATATAAATGGATCCCGTCTGAATGTATCCGTTGATAGGGCTGGGAGGAAGCGAAACAGCGTGGTTCCAGGTGTGAGAGGGAGTACTGCTGGGACAACTTCCTGTCCGCCAACACACTCCAGGTGAGCCAGGCTGTGCTGATCTCTATACTGAAGTGCTGTTGAAAATAAAACGACAGAGCGTGTTAAAGTTAGCTTCTGCCTGGGCTGATGCATCATGCAGCCGGTTTGAAAGTCATTGTTTTATCATTTAGATGCTGCACAACATGAAGGGTCAGTTTGCTGACCATCTCATGAACACAGGCTTCGTCAGCAGCAGAGACCCCAAAGATCCCAAATCTAATGTCAACTCAGGTAACTGTCTGAAAATTGTCTTTTTTTTAATAGGATCTTGGTACCACTTTACAATAAGACTACCCCTATAAAGGATTGATAAAGGGTTTCTAATGAGGTTATGAATTAGGTTGTAAACACTTTATTAATCCTCAAAAACCATTTACAAACCAGTTCTAACAGTTTTCATACATCAACACAGGCTCACTATTTGGCAAGATGACTAAGCCTTATATTGGCTACCGAGCTTACTTCGTCTTCTTCATCAGCCAACATCCTTGGTATCTGTTGTTCACTGAGTTGATTCTCCCCCCACCCATCTTGATGTTTCTTGGCATCTCTTTATGACCATTTATTTACGAGTTACTAACATTTATAGTGGCCAAAATGGAGCCTTGTTGTAAAGTGTAAAACACATTACCATTTATGAATGAGTTACTACCATTTCTAATAAGGCTTAGCAGTACAGATAAATGTGGGCTCACTATTTGGCAAGCACCCGGTCACAGTTGCCCTGTTTATCTCATGTCTTATAAAAGCTTATTAATGATTTATAAAGTGTTCACAACCTAATTAATAAATGAATTACAAACTATTCGTAAACCCTTTATAAGGGTAGTCTTATTGTAAAGTGGTACCGGGATCTTAAACGGAGCATTAATTAAATTCAATATGGGACATGTATATGGAGCAGAACTCATGTGTTTTTCTTCTAACTCTCACTTCCTTCCTCAGACAATGAGAAATTAATCAAGGCAGTGATTGTAGCCGGTCTCTACCCGAAGGTGGCCATGATCAAACCATCTCACAGCAAAAAGAGGCCGGGGTGAGTCTGCTAATTCAAAGAGGGAGCTGAACATAGACGGATAGCAAAGAGCTGCAGAGCATAAAGAAGTGCACGTCATTGTTATTGATAGACAGAAGTGGAGCCGTCACACTCAGTAGACCTCTCAGGTAAGAGCTGTGACAATTACCTGAGGCTGTGCCGAAACAATGTTAAGAAAATTATTTTAAAAAACAGAGGCTCTTCTGCAGCTAAAGATCACTGCACTCATCATAAAACTGCCCTCAGGCAGCTGTCGTAGAGTGTGTGCAAAAGACAGACACACGCTACAGGCAGACGGACCCACCCTCTCACAGTAGAGCTGTCACTGTTGTTCGTCAGTGACCCAGTGAGATTGTGATGGTAAGTCATTCTCAACAGTGTTGATGGCAAGCCAAGTGTTCCCGTCCACGCCACATCTCTGAGTTATTTCATGGATTTATGGCTCGATGAAGAACTTGTTGTTTGTTTTGCTGCTGTCTGGTACAAGCAGCTTTGTTCCCTGCAGTCAAGCAGTCTGTTTTGTCTTGCTGACACAAACACAGTGTTACTTTTATTGAAAGGTTTGCCGACTGCATCACAACTTGTCTTTGGAAATGAAGGAGGCTTTCTTTGTTGCGTCGTATGAACAAGACTAAAGCACCTGATGGGAGGTTTCCAAAACTACGTTCTCAATCAAATCCTTTTAATTTAAATGAAGATTAATTTTAACAAAATGTATTCTGGTTATTTGGACCAAGTGATAGAATAAAATAATATATCTGTTTTAAGTGTAATAAGGTAGGATCTCTGTAAAACATTAAAACATACTGAAAGGGTGCTCTCTGGTTTTCAGTTTTCCTCTAATAAGACAAAGGACAGAAAAAGATCAAATCAAAATCTATGCAGCATAAACGGAGTGATTGTAATTTTAAAAAATGGTCTTCCTTTTCTGGAGCTCACATATCAGCAACGCAAATTAAATTCACTGTACAGATTAAGGTTAGTTATACTAGTGTTACCAACATTGCCCCATGTGACATCATTTGAGACAATATTTGTATTATGTTATAAAATATTTGCAGTTCCCTTTCCCTTTATATCTCTTTATCATATACTGCAGTCCTGGAAACATGTGGCAATAATTCTGTTTTAAACCAGTTATGACAACTAACAATTATTTCAAATATTTAGGAAAATATAACTATAACAGTTTTCACAACACTGACGGTGTCTACTTCCTTGTTCTTTTTGGACAAAAGATGAAAACGTTAGTTGGTCCATAAACAAAGTTGCTGCAAAATGTCTGTCAACCAAGAAATCCCTAAATGTTGCCCGATCATTGCTTTTTCCACCTTCAGCAATGATACCAGTTTCTCATTCTCTCCTTTTCTCAGTTATGGAGATAACGATGCTAAGTAAATCGAGATGTGAACACACACGCTAACATATGTTATTTCTCAGGGTCAAGGTGTACACCCAGGCTGATGGAAAGGTGTGCATCCACCCAAAATCAGTCAATGCTGAAGAGACGGAGTTCAACTACAAGTGGCTCGTCTACCACCTGAAGATGAGAACGAGCAGTGTGAGTAGGCCAGGGGATAAATAAGCACTGCGTTTGAACTGCTGCATGAATGTTTATTATAGTTGAGTGTGCGTTGCTGGGTTGGATTTGTACATATGAAGGGTGCATGTGAGTGGAAAAAGGGCCATTGGTGAAAGGTTGGCAGTGGTGCCACGCCAGCTTTCCACTGAATGAATATTTGATTAAAACGCTGCCTTTCAACTCTCTCTCAAAGGCGCTTGTGCTTCAAAGCCTCCAGACACAATGTAAGAGGTGGTGGTGGTGGTGGGGGGGGGGCAAAACGGTCAATGCGGCTCCCTGGCCACTTCTATCTTTTTCTCTTTTGCTGTTTTTTCTACCCCTCTTCACCCTGCCATTTTCACCTCTCTCCCATCCACCCGCCTTTGTTCTTTCTGTGGTGTCTCTCGTTGTGAATGTTACCATTCGGCAGAAAAACACCTTTCATGTCCTCTCTGATTGCCGCCTGTGCCTTTGTCTCTCCCTTTGCTGCCTTGGTCTTTATAAAGATTGTTTTGTTGTTGCTGGATTTCACCATTATTTTTGCCACCATTCAATGTTTTTACATTTTTATTTATTATTTTATTTTTTGTGTGGTCTGTATGCATTTGTGTCTCTTATGAAAGTAAGGTATTCTGAGACTGTGAGATTTTCAAGGTTGCTTAAAGAGAGAGAAAGGAAAGCAGAAGACCAGGGCCATTTCAAAAATTGAAGGATGACGTCAAACTTTATCTCCTCTGACGCATGTGCCTCTGGTGATCCATTACATTACACATGCAGTTTTTTCTCCTCGTCTCTTTTCTTCACCTTTTGTCTACTTCTCTCTGAAGCTCCTTACCAACATTTCTTTATGTTACCTTGCTGAAATAGCTTTTGTTTGACTTGTGTCTGCTGCTTATGTAAACTATGGCTTTGGCCTTCAGAGTGTCTGCATACAGATCAGTGCACAACATAAAAGAAACAGTTCTATATACTGTCTGGGCATTGAAAACGTACCTTGTCATTTCTTTTATCAAATGTTTTTTTTTATTTGGATACACCTACTATGGATGAGCAGCTGTCACAGGGAGAGAAATTGATGGAAAACACATTTGCGAGATTCACTAGCAGGGCAACATGACATTTCTCCTAACACTGAAACACATTTCAAACTTGCACAGCCACTCTTCACCAATAGGACCGTAGGCTGTAGGGCCATGTGTGTCATAATGATCCCGCTCACTGTCACCGAGCGTGTTAGTTTGAAATCTCCCGTCGTGGTGTGTTTGCATCATCCCTCAGATCTTCCTGTACGATTGCACTGAGGTGTCCCCGTTCTCACTGCTGTTCTTTGGAGGAGACATCACAATCCAGAAGGACGAGGACCAGGAGACCATCGCCGTGGACCAGTGGATCGTCTTCAGCTCCCCGGCACGCATCGCTCACCTGGTCAAGGTAGGTGGCAGGATGCACTAAAAACAAAGCTAATGGTGAGTTGAGTTGACTGACCTCCCCTTCCGGTCTTTTTCTACAGAGTTTAAAGAAAGAGTTGGATTCTCTTCTGGAAGAGAAAATTCGTAACCCTGCTCCTGTAGACTGGCAAAACCGTCAGTCCAAAGACTGTGCTGTCATCACCGCCATCATAGACCTCATCACCACCCAGGATAAGCCTACAGTCAGCAGCACCAAAGGCACATTATGGAGGCCTGCTCCGAGAGGACAACACACTCACTTCAAAGACGGCAATGATGATGACGATGATGATTAGAAGAGGCCAGGTTCTTGGCTGGATATGAAAAGAATGACTTCGAACCTAAATCCTTGGACACAGAGGTTAGATGAGATATTCATAATAACCAGCTGGTCTCCTTGATGATGCTCCTGAAGGCCAAACCCAGGACGCAAGATTACTGGAGAACATTCTGCACTGTAATTGTTTGCCTATTCTGTCATTATTTTTGCAAGGACCAATCCGTGTTTGGATATCCTCAGTAGCGGTTTTGTTTATTTTGTACAATTCTGGTTAAGTTCTATCTATTTTTTATTTTCAAGCAATTTCACTTGTGGAGTGCGCAATAAAGAAAAAATGGACGAACAAAATGTCTGGGTCAGTTTAATCTGCCCTACTATGTTGTAAAATTGTAGGAATTCAAACACAAAATAACCATTACCCATGGAATGGAATTTTTCTGAGTGAATGTGGGATTGCACAATTTCTTCAGAGCTTTGAGAGAGCAATCACTAACATCACCTGGGTAGTATTTGGTTGGAATGAACACCTGCATTGCTGTAAACCTTCAGCAGCACACGGCTGCATATTTGATTTAAAAGCCCAAATCTCAAACGTGCTTTTGGCTCAAGGATTTATGCACCTTCTTGATGTATCTGCACTGAATGTCCAGAGAACTCCTGGTTGATTTATTTTGTTCACTTGATGAATAAAAGTAGTCACTTTCTTTGGTCTATCTATCATAGGTGCTTAGGGAAAAGAGATGTCTTGTTGATCATTGAGAGTCCATGACAGGCTCAAAGCAATCCAGCTTGTATTTATAGTGGCTGATTGAAATTCATAAAGTTGACAAGACAAGTTTCTGCAATATAAATCTGTATTTAAAAAAAAAAAAAAACAGTTACAATTCAGGCTGTTTTACATATTTACATGTTCACAGATTTACAATAGTTACAAGTCAAGGAAGCAATTGAAATAAAATTAAAAAAATATGCTTAGATGTGTGGTAACACATATTTCATTTTCCCTGAGTGCAAACGCAAAGCTTCATCTATACTCGGGTCCTTCCAGCTGGAGGCTCTGCCCGCTACTGTCATACCTCGCTTCATGCAGCTCAACGGTGGTTGTGGTTGTCATTTGGGCCGGGCCAGAGTGTTGGGATTGATGAGTTGTGTTATCATCACACTCTCTGACCAAGCCATTCATTTACTTTGGCTGGGCATGGCAACACTAAAAAGATGACTCACTGGACAATCCCATTAAAAGCAGGGCAGGACTGTTGCTCTCACCATCAGCACACACATTCATCTCAGCTTGCCTCTGTAGCATCGCAGATATAAATCCTAAGGGGAATATTTATATACACACCCCTGGCTGGCATCTAATGTGTGTGATATTTCAGGCTGTCCAAATCTTTGAGTGGATGGAGGGAAAATGGCACTTGTGACACAAGAGTAAAGTCTGATTCATGGTGATGACATTAACTGGTGACAAATGGCAAGGTAGAGAACAGATACTTGGCCCTTCTGCCTAAGCGGCGGATGACATAAACCTCCAAGAGGACTGTAATTCTTAATATCAAATTAATTATGAATTATTCTATTTACATTGGCATTCGGACAAGTTGCTCAACTTAAATCTTATTGTATTTTCTTGTAAACATAATTATAATCATTTCACTTGCCATCAGATGCTTCTGAAACGATTTCTTCACTAGCCCACACACTTGCCAATTCCACCGTCTTGCCTTGTTATCACTTCAACAATCAGAGTGACATTGTTACTGGCAACGCTCTAGTCACATGGCCTGATCCTCATTAACAGAGCTCACATTTGGCAGTTATTTTCACACTGTTTGGTCTACTTTACCTATAGCGGTACTGTAGTCTCATTATTACATTGCTCATCACAAGAAGAAATATGTTTGGAAAAAATAAAACATTTACAAATTTCACACCAACACTCGTTATGAAGCAGGGTGTTGAAAGCAGTGACTCGGGCAGTGGGTGTTTTCCAACCAAACGGGGAATGAATGAATGTGACAGATCCCACCCACATAGGAACTGATGATCAGTAATTAAGGAAATCTGCTCTCCTTCTGAGTTTGCTCTGAACAATCTTTGCTTTGAAACTCAGACGGCATGCCTGATATTTAGTGGAGGTGGAGCAGAAGTCTTAAGAATAATGGGTTCATCTTTAAATCACTGTAAGAAAAGTCTAGTTTGTTCCATTTCGTCCCTGAAGGCCGGTCACTACTGCTGTTACTGAACTCATACGTCTGGGTTTAAGTTTTAAAAAGGCAGGTCACTGGTGAGTCAAAGGGTGAGAAAGGTCCTCTGTGGTTTAATCATCCTGCTCACACGTTAGTTTCCAACCCCTGCAGGCGATCCATCCTCTGTATGTTGCGCTCAATGCTGGCCTGGCATGTGATTGGTTCGGCACACTCGGCGAGGAACCACCCCCTTTCTCCATCGCGCAGTCGCTCACCCTCATACCAGCCTAAGAGAAGAAATTGCACTATTACATGAATATTAAAGCACTTGTTGCTTTTTCTTATGCTATTACCATGACATTGCTTTTGATGGTCAATGCTCTCTGTTCTTTACATGAAAATCAGTTGCTATGGTCACCAACAGGGAAAGGTTCCCAAGGCCTCGGTATGTTTGTGTAGGTTTAAAAACACATCTTCAAACAGGTGTAAAGTCCATTATGTAAGACAGATGGGATTTGAAAAATGGCAAAGAGAGCTTATAAAAAGTGCATGATGAAAAGGATGCAGTTGAAACAGGTTAGTGGAACATGAGAGGAATACTAAAGAGGGTGAGGAAAGCTATAGAAAGAGCTAGAGAACAAGAGAGAGGGATTAGGACACGAGAGAGAGAGAGAGAGAGCGAGCTAACATACCATCTTCTACAGTCTGCGAGACCAGCACCACATCAGTCACCTGCAAGGACAACTCATCTGGCTGCTTGGCTGTGTACGTTCTGGTCACCTCCACCTGCATGACATCTAAAACAACACATGACAAGTCCATAAATCATTTCAGGTAAATGACACTGTCCCAAATTCAATATATCTGAGTTAACAAGTCAATTGTTTTGGAATTAATCTTTGTAAAACTGTTAATTAAAATGACCACAAGATGGCGCAATAGGCTAAAAAGGAGAGTTCAGTGAGCCTTTTCAAAACTGTGTGTGAAGAAATGTTTTGTAGCAACTTACAGGTTTTGTCCTGACTCTTGTTGTTGTTGACGTTTTGGCCCAGTGCGCTGATCCATCGGGCACGCTCATTCCTAAAAGCACAAATAACAGCACAGGAAGTTAGAAAAAATGTGTTGGCGCTGAAAGAGTCCTGAACACAATGGAGAGTAGTCATTTGAAAACTCCTTGAACTAAACAGCACTGTGAGAGTTGCTCACTTCTAAATTGTGATTAGGAGTTTAATTATTTGGAATAAATATTATAGATGTAGCTGTTTCAAGAAAACTATGCAGCTATAAACTAGGTAACATCAGATATAAGCAGCTTTGCGTGCACACACTTTGTCCCCTGTGGTCGAGAGAACAGAGGTGAGTTTTCAGAAACAGAGAGCTGAAGAGAACGAGCACAAAGGTGAGTCCCAGGAGGGAACAGACCTGCCTTTGCTTTCTCTCTCTCTTGTTGCTTTCATGGGAAAGAAAAACCTGTGGGTGGAGCCGCACAGGTCAGATTGCATTAAACTGCATCTCTCATTTCACCTGTTCTCGTTGACTACTGAAGGGGGGCGAGGATTTAAAAGAGCCACAGATGGAGAGATGAAGGGGGGTTGAGGAAATTAACCGAGGGGGTTGTTGAGGCCCCTGTGACTCAGCACTCTTGGCTTGAATCGTGCAGATAGGTACAACAATTCCCAGACAATCACAGGCAGTGTGGTATTTGAAATAATAATGAACCTTGATTTGTGTGGAGGCTCTTCACGAGGGCCTCAAACCGGCAAGTCCCATGAGTCAGACCTCATTATTGTGTTCTCATCGTACACATGCTGTTTTGGTCCTTTTCAGGACAAAGAAGCTATAAAAACGCTGGGTGACGTCATACTTCCAGAACTAATTGGACTTTATAAAACCTAATAAACTATTTATAACAATAACTTTCAGAAAATCAATAACCAACAATCCCACAATGCAACATTACCACTGATAAAGTGTGACCTTTGTAGTCAAATGATACATTTGACAGTCCACAACAAGGTCTATCACCTGTCGTTGGTACCTTCAATTTTAACCCTGTTTATTATTTCATATTCGTATTTGGTGTTTCAAACGTTCCTGCACTAAAATCAACAGACTTAAGATTGAGCATGCATTTGATCAGTCAATTTCCTTTGAAAGTAATTGATTTGCAGTTGCATTTAATTAGAAAGCAATTGTTTGTATCCAAATAAAATGATACCCCCAGAACTAGGTGGTTTAACGAAGCCAAGCGACATCCGAACCCAGATCATCAGTAAGATGAAAAGGTACCGGCTAGATATTTTAGGAATTAGTAAATGTGGATGGACAAGTTATGTATGTTAAACAAAGAAAGACGGATCAGTTTACCTCTACGAAGGGGATGAAGACAAGCTCGCAGTTTAAAAAAAACAACTTGGTATCATTCATGAAAAAACTTCCGCAAACTCACTTTGAGGATACCTGGATTGTCCTTACAGCTAACCCAATTAAACAAATCTTTCTGTCTCTCTGAGATGAAAACCACCTGGCAGAGAACTAAGACCGTGGAAATAATAATGGCTAGGCTATCCTCTGGCAAGGTACAACATGCTGCACCGAGTGGGACCAGAAGACAGCAGATATTAAGTACAAATGTGAACCTGCTGCTGGTGCTAGAGGAAAGGGGCTTTGATGAAGGGCCCGGTTACTTCTCTGCATTAAATGTGCAAGTTCTTCCAACATCTAAGCTGATCTGTGGGAACGGCATCTGTTAGTCTTTGCATTTGACAGCTGGACACATGCTGACAGATTCATGTGCACATACCCCACACACCATCATGACAGGTTGCTTTCTCAGGCTTAAACAGCTGACATACTTTACAGAAACTATGCGCATGTGCACAACGTATTCAATACATACAGCACAAGCGCAAACAGGCAACAACAAAATGTTTGAGAGGCATTTAATGGTTATCTGTGGCATGTGAGGCACATAGCAAAAGAGATTCGGGTAAAAAATACCAGGCTTCCAACTGTGAAGAGTGTGAATGTGTTTACATGCAGGCATGGGAACACTGTAGCAGGTGCATAGCCCCTTCTCCTCAAGACCACAAGCCTATGCAGGATCTGTGTATTCAACTAGTAGAGGTAGTTAAGCTCCCTCTGCCTATTACCATTCTTCCCAATGTTTAAGAGGATGCAAAGAATCATAAATCTATTGTCAGCAGTTCTTGTGTTACCCCTTAAAAGAGCAGAGGCCTGGCTGCTACCCTGTAAAACCTTTCTCAAAAGCAGATAAGGAACGACGACAGCTTCTTTCCTTCCCTTCTTTGCCAACTTAAAATCACCACCAGAACACTGTTTCTCATCTTTCCCAGTCCCCCTAACCCCTTCTGCTCACTCCTATCAATGTGTTTACGCTCCACCAAATCCCTTCCTGGCTTCTACTTAACCACAGGTCAGACGTTTTGTTCCTACTCATCTGATAAAAACATGATATTTCTCTGATCGGAGCTGACCAGCAAAGGGAACTCTCAGGCAGAGGAAATGAAAGAGAAAATTCCCATCAGCATGTTTCTAGTATCATTTAGGCGAAGGCAGACATAGAAAGATATGCCTGATCAAAAACAACAACACAACTGAAGGCAGACTAAGTTAACAAAGCTAAAGTGTGCAACAGAAGTAAATACTCCCCCCTCCGGTTGGAGCTGTTACGTAACTGGGGCTGTTTTGTGTTATAGCTGCATATCTTACTAACAGAACTGTTTTGCTGCAGACTTCTGTAGCTGCTCTGTTTCACTTCTAGAGAAACACTATTCACTGACTCTGGACAGGACACAACATCGGGGTCATGGGGAAGACAAGCTGACATGCACACACCAAACAAAAGGATACAGAGAAAAGGAAGAGGACACAGACGGGGAAGAGAAACACTAAGGCCACACAGACGTCCTTGTGCCATGTTGGATCCAGCTGTCTTGTCTGAATTCCTGATACATTATGTCACTGCTGTAGTCACACATCAGTCTACTGTATGCTTCTTGGACCTCACACAGAGATTCACAGACATGTATGGTAAAAGCTGAAGGGTCAGCAGGTCGAGTACAAATTAAAGCAGAAAAACCCACATTAACCAAAACTAGAAGAAGTCAATTTCTGCAGATTCATTTCCACAAAACAACACAGACCCGCCTTCAGTTCAAATGTGTGGAATTTCACATTGTTACCCGACATGAGCTTCACTAAAATTCAGTGGTGAAGGGAGCAATACAGGGGATTGTAGGCAATACAGCGTTTTCTTTGGTGTATCTGCATTTCTAGGTAAAAACAATGCATATACAGTACATGCTCCCACACTCAATAACGTGTGCACAAAGTAAGCATTTTGATCTATTTCCCACTTAAAATGTGTCGACAATAATCAGCTGGCTGTCCTGTGCAATCACTTTATGACGATTTTAATATTGCAATATGACCACGTGTGGGTTGTGGACTGTTGAAAAACGTAAACAATTTAATTAAATGTGACACCCACAGCTCTGAAAATCATTTTATATAATTTCCTGGCATTTTACTGACTAACAACTTGTTCTCTTATTAAATTAATTAATAGTTAAATATATAATTTGAAGATATCATCCTGGGCTATTTCAAACGTGGCTATTTCAAGCTAAATTCAAAACTTTAAACCATTTTTTTTAACATTTAACAGACTGAACGAGTAATCACAAAAATATGTATTTTAGGGAAATAATCATCAGCCTTGTCTTCTTTTCAGTCTTATAGCTTCAATAGGTCTCCTTATGCCCTCTCTACTTCATTTAACCCTGATAAAAGACCGAAATAGGCTGGCTAATGAGACCACACTTCCATGTGTCATGTTGGGTTAGATCACTAAATTGGGATGAATGACCGGAGGAAGAGGAAGTTATTCTCTGGTCCTCAAAAACAAAGAGTCTACACTGGCTGCTGTCTAAAAGATGAGACACAGGACTTTGAAGAAGAAGGGGAGAGTGAGGAATCAGAGAGGGGGGAGAGATAGTTGTGGGAAACAGCCCACTTAACACTGGGCTGCTGCTAGGCAACAGCTTAAACAATGCCTAGCAACCACTGTAACAATGGATCGTTTTCAGGGTCTGCTGCTCAGCTCATTCAGTACTACGGTGAGTGAGTGCCACACACACACACGCCCAAGGCACAC
>NW_011361584.1:19575-50595 GCF_000735185.1 Notothenia coriiceps
CACACACACACACACACACACACACACACACACCATCTTAGCCGAGGGCCCCAAACCCAAGCTATCAAAGTAGGGGCTTTCCACAACGGCACGCTATAGAGAGGGGGGGGGCAGACGAGAAGACCCCCTCGTGTACACATGGGAAGTACATAAGGCTCAGTGGGCAGCACATTTAAGTCATGTCACTCCCTCCTTCATGTCACTCCCTCCTACACAGAGCCATAGCAGTCACACTTCACACTATTACTGCAGTCGCTTTGTCAGGTTTCACCTAGTGGCAGCACGGGGGCTAATACCACTGGTCCACACCGCTATCCAATAAGAAAACTGGTTTTATGACTACAAAGTTACAATGATTATATAAGTTAACATCTATAAGAGTTTCAATATTACCACAGCTTTAAAAAAGAAAAAGCAGGAAAGGCAAAGACAAGTCAGATAACACATCTTTATGTTGCAGAAGTAATTCAAAATGATATATTTTCTAACCAGTTGTTTGTGTTCATCCAGTGACTAGTTACTGCACATATTCAATGTTGTGTTTTTTCCCTGTTGCTTTTGGAACAATTGGCTGAAGAAAAATAAACAAAGCAGGGATTCAAACTAATTAAGAGCCATTTAAAAAGGCAGCGTTTTGTACAGTGGAGCTTAGAAACACACCTTGTGTAATGAGAATACAGAAGGGGGTTTGGTATCTACACAGGAATGAGGAGGAACTGGCCATGTGCCTATAAAAACACTCTTAAACAAAGTCTTTAATCTCAGAAAAGAATTACAGTGAAAACTAATTGTGTTTGCCTATGCATTTGTGTGTCTACATGGACATCGCCAACTAGAGCAAATAAACCCTCTATGAAGTCCAATATATGACAGATCCCCTTTGTTTGTGCGGGTTATATAATCTATCCAAACAACCTCGCGTTTCACTCTATTTGCTGTACCAAGAGAGATGGGAGGGGTCAAACTTTACCAACTCGCTACAGGCATGAATATCCAGGAAGTTCAAACCAGCTGATTTTATTTCTAGGTCAGATGTGTGAGTAATCATTTACACTGCACATGCAACACATGTCAGCTACAATCAGGAGACTTTAGACGAGAGTTTCCCAAGAGTATATGGCTGGGGTGAAAGACTCAGTCAACAAAACAATTATGTAGTACAGATGATATGTGTAACAGGATGAGTGCAGACAGTATGAATGTATAAGCGACCAACAAACTTCCATTTCCTATGTCACATAAACACCAAGCAGAAAGGCTCAGGCTGTCTCTTGAGAATGGAAGTAACAGAATATCCCTGTGACCTGTAATGGTCCAAAAGAGAAATAAGAGCTTAGTGGAGGGGTAATGGGATTTTCTTTGGAAGTAGTGTTTTATGGACAAAGGAGGATCTGAGATGTAGAAAAACGTAATCTCTGGATACCAAAATATCAAACCGTATACGTACTTTGACCTGCTGATACGAGTGTAAAATGATGCAGGGGAAATATATTGTCAGAGAAGAAATGATTCATCTCAGCTTAATGGCACTCGTAAAAGTCTAACTGAAATGCAAGAGAAACAGCACAATTAAGAGTGACAAAGGTTATAAAAGAATTAATTACTTACAGCAAATCCGTCCCAAGGATCATGGGCACTTTTTCACTGGAGTGGTTGCTACGGAAACGCAGACGGAAAAGGTGGTTGGCGCCAGCTTGCCGTGAGCTCAGCATGCTGGCGGTGCTTCTGACTGGTGACAGGTTGAGATCCTCCGGCTGGCAGGATCCCACCCAGATCTGGTCCCTCAGAGCGTAGTCGATCACAGTGTAGCTCTCCTCGCTGAAAGAGACAGAATTTGTTTTTATCTTACTGTTATTTAGCTCGGCTTGTTAATTAAGATTCATTGGAGTGTGACAGAAAGGCCTTAATGTAGGCCTTTTGTTAGGCAAAACCATCATCAAAGTCAAGACAAAGCTCGTAAAAAATGTGCCCTAACCCTAACCCTACTACTCGAATATGCAAACACAGACAAACAGAGCTTTATCAGTGGAGTGACTTTTACATACACAAACACGTTCTCACACACATATTGTTGTTCAGTGGAAAACTAACACCGAATTTGACAGTCAAATGCATTTCAAAAACATGTTTCCTGGAACGTATCCCATATTCAATGCAGTTAGATAACGATGCAAAAAAAGTAGTCATTATAGACCAGTAATCTTATCATTTCAAGATAATTCAGTAGGTTTATGTTGAGTTAGATATAAATATCACGAGGGTTATAGAAAGTGATTGAATGCCAAGTTGGTATTGAAAACGTAAATGTGGATTCAGCTGATTTTCTCTCCTTTTGCAAACTTTTCTTACAAAACATCGGTCATTTAACCGAAGATCGATTCTCATTTTGAAATTCTGGTATAAATTGTATGTGCTCAGTTCCCTTATTGACCTATGCTTGGTGTAAAAAGCCCCAATTCAAAATAACCTAAAAATGTCCTTCAACCCTCCTCCTCCAACCAGCCACTAACAATGCCTTCATTAAAATCTTGATGTTACTTTGTTTTTATAGTATTTTATTATTAAAGCTGTAAGTGTTTAAAGAGTAAATATCCATCATTGCAGCTTTATTTTTGTTCTTATTGATCTAATTATTTACAATACACATCATTATACTTAAAGAAATGTATAAACCAAGGCAGTTTATTGTATTGCACAAAACCGAGTACAGAATAACATTTTAAATACATTATATTTATTGATTATCATGTACCCACTACTACACCATCCAACAACTCCTGCTTCACATTACATATAAGCTCATTGTTTTAGTAAAGATTCAGTTTCCTAGTAACTCAGTTGTCAAGTGTAGTTAATAAAAATACACCTGGATTAAAAAATGTACTGGCACATTAAAAGTCCAAATATTCAGCTTTCCTTACACTAAATTAGCTGCCCTCTGGTTTACTGCATGCCTATAACTCCCATGAGTACCTCTACCTGAGCATGACCTCGTGTCAAAAAGTATACGGAGTAAATTAAGAACATCTGGAGCTTATTTTGTAACATGGTACCTCTTGGAGAAGAAAGTGTGTGCTCTGATGTTAATGTGTGTGTGCAGATGTGTCTATCAGACACATGTTTCATCAACCTGAGACTGAAATAGTAGCCAGCCTGAGAAGCAGTATACTGGACAGGAAGTATCTTCTTGTAAGCCAGCATGTCCATTACTGGGCTGAACACAGAAACACAAGCAGGACCAAAGCTAGTGGTTAAACAAGAAATAGTGAGCAGTGTATCTGTCCATGTCTCCCTCTTTCACTGACACACACACTCACACACTGGACTCTGGGGCCCTGACTGTCTGAGGGATCCAGTCACGGTCGGGAGGTTCTCAACAAGGTTTAACTGTTACCCATCAGCCCCTATTGTCCACCAATGAATCAAGTTAAAGACTGTTGCCCACAACCGATTAGACTTCTTGGAAGAAGGGAAAGAGGGAGAGATGGATAAGATAAAAGCAGACTGGGAAAGAAAGTATGAACAGACAACTGTAACCACAAGCTGTTTCTGCACCGGCCCAAGGCTGAACCAAAGAGGTTGATGATTTAGAAAATGTACATATTTGCTTTCTTGCAAAGAGTTGAATGAACAAGATTTAAGCACACTTACATTTGTCTGCTAAATAGGATTGTTGTTCCTATCTCCCTAGCTTATACTCCTCTCTTTTTAATATAGCTATATAAATATTGATTTAAAAAAAAAATGTCATAACAAAATCTTACAAGGGAGTGACAATCTCTAAATCAGCTTTCTGCACCACTGGACCTTACATTATAAACATTTTTGTTTGACTACAAATATATTTCACTGTGCATTTTGAAATATAAAACGTTTAATTCTGTCATTCATTCTTAAACCATCAATATAAAATGTGCCCTTATTTTATAAAGTAAATGGGTTGACGTGAAGAGTTGTTTTGCAATGGATTTTTATCATTTTTGTGATGGGTTATACTTCTTGAAAGCCATTTAAACTGTGCAACACTTTCGGTTATTACAATAAGTCTATTTGGTGTTATCAGTCAGACCCTCAACTACACTGAAATCCTAACAATCCCAAATAAAAGGAGTTCCTCAATAAAAACATTGAATAATCCCAAATATTATTTTATTTAACATTTAAAAAGTTTTGCTCTGTGGATTTAAGGGGTCGTCATTATTTTGGCCCCCGACAGCCCTATAGGTGAAATGCCTGGAATTCCTTTTGCATGACGCTGGGGGATGGGATAGGATGGGAAATCTGCATGTGTGTGAGGTGAGTTTTCTCATGTGTGTGGGTTAGTGACTATACAGTGTTAGATTCATGATAAATACTGTAGGAATGACTATGGGAAATAATTTAGTATACTATGTTAAAATAGGGAGACAGGTGTTAACAATTGAAATAA
Organism: Notothenia coriiceps; assembly: GCF_000735185.1. Lineage (NCBI taxonomy): Eukaryota > Metazoa > Chordata > Actinopteri > Perciformes > Nototheniidae > Notothenia > Notothenia coriiceps. Next base: position 24,005 of record NW_011361584.1, read on the forward strand.
TGGGAGAAAGAATATATCTACTGTTTGGCCAGCTTATAAACTACTTGCACAGAAACAAACTTGCTGGAATGAAAGCTACTCTGCTGTTAGAGATAAGACAGGCATCTACCACACGTCATCACAACTGTGCGAGCTTTCATTTGACTAGTTGATAACCAGTTGTTCCACACTCAAGAAAAGTTAATACAAATCCTCAGAGAGATGTTAAGATAGGAGGATCCCAAGTCCAGCATGCAGGCAGACATGCGCCCGAACACATTGAAAGAGAATAGTTTTCTGGTGCAAAGAACAGTATAGGTGTGTTGAGACTATGGTTAAGTGAAACAAACAGGGAGGCAAAAAGAAAAGCTAGAACAGAAAGTGTTGGGATTATAGGCTTGCACACACACTCACACACAAACACAGGACAGACAAAAGAATCCACAAGGTCATGACAACCAAAAATAAAGGGAAAGGACAGAGAGATATAGAATAGAGGGATGAATACCTTAACATCAACAATACTGAACGTTTAGTTGATTACACAGGAAAAAGGGGGATGTGAATGTGAGAAAAGGGGCCAGCTGGTGTGGACTCAGTGTTATGTAAGTGTCCCTGAGAACCAGAGAGCAGCAGATAAAAAAAATGCCCCAGCTTTCCCTCACTGTTTCACAGTGTTGTAGTGAAAGCTTTGTGTTATCTGATCAAAATTCCAAAACCTGTATATTATTTTTGGATTTGGCGAGATATAACACGAGAGAATAGCAACACATTAGACAACTGTAAAGTTACAGCATGTTTGGTACATGTGGCCAGAAACAAACTATTATCAAAAGTTAATCGAGGTCGATCAACTGAGTGTTTCAGCTCAGACCTTATGATTACTCAAAAGGTTACCGATTAAACCGAGTAAGAAATCTGAAATAATTTAGTTTTGATTAGCAGACACGAAAAGTTATTATTTTTTTGTCAAATCCTACCCCAAACAAAGCAAGCATACTAACCAAGCATAAATCTTTCTGCTCCCTTTCAAGCAAAAATGTAGATCAATAGTCCGGTAATACTGAAAAACATTCTCAGGTGATAGGTATGTTTTCTCTCCACTGTGTATGTGCTGTGGATTTGACCTTTCCCCCCCTTTCCATCTGGTGTTCATGGTTTTCATTGAAATGTAAGCTCATGAAAAACGTGACAAGAAGAGGCTGAGAGGATTCAAGCACATAACAGTATTGCACTTGGCAAAAAAGTTCATTTAGCTGCTCATAAGAAATCCACCCACACACCCTCCAGGCCATAATGACAGGGGAAAGCGCTATAACACCATTATGTTCTGGAGGTTCTGTGACCTGGCTCTGCCTGGCGAGCCTCGGGTTCCCCTGAGGTGTTTTTATTTTGATTCCTGCAGATGGAGAGCAGTAGAGTAGCGTGCCACAGCAGGGCTCCTGCGCTCACCCGCAGTACAAACCAATATTGTAACAGCGTCTCCCATTCAAACACACCCACACTTTTATCTCCGGAGCACTCCCTTTTCCCAAATCCCTTTTTCAAACACAGGCCTGTAACACCACACACTGCTGGAAGCTGCCGTCCATTCTCAGATTCCCAGAAAAATATCACATGGAATGTTTCTTCTCCTTTTTTTTTTTGTAATGATTCTTAGGAATTCTGAGTTTTTGCGAGTGGCGGGACAATCAGTTCCAGACACAGAGTGAGCAGGACGAGAAGAGATTTTTTTTGGCGAAAATAGACACATGTGCACGCACACCCACACTGCACGCAAGCAAATGAAAACCACATCATTTCATGGAAGTCCTCTTGATGGTTTGTTTCATGTTATTGCCCTAAACTAGGGGAACCAGAGGAGGGGAAAGCAGACTCACTGACAATGTGCAGGTCTACTATCTCCAGATTAGTCATAGTCCCAGGATATTTTGAAACCTCAACAACATTTAGTTCAGGTTCATGAAGCCAAGTTACAACAGGTTCAGGTAAGTGCACCTGTTCAGCTTTATAGACAATCCCATGAATGTATTCATAAAAGATCAGTCTGGTTGTACAGTGCATCAACAGGTTCTTCCTCAACCCTGCTGATTTGTCCTTGTATTTTAATTGTTTTGCTTTCATTTCAGCAGGGTACTGAGTTATTGTTCCTTGTTGTCTTGCTTCCAACAAGTGAAAACACAAAGAGAGGACAATATTACACAAACTGCTGTCAGGGTCATGCCCATAAGCGGTTCATACACTCCCAAAGTGAAAACCAAGGGCTTATGGTTACACTTTCACCCTTAACATGTCAGAACAGGTGAGTCATGAGCAAAGCCAGCACACCGAGGCCACACTCACATAAGCCAAATCAAACACAGATCCAGACTAACCTCTTTTTCCTAGTGACGATCAGGACGTCATTGAAGAGGAAGAAATAGACCTGTTGCCGTGACGTTCGCTTCAGGAAGATACCATTATCCTCAACAAATGCAGTCAGTTCTCCTCTCTTTACCATCCACCTGGAGGATGAGACCAGGGGAAAAGGCTGGAGAAAAAGAAGAAAGAGAATGTGATGAAGAGGAAATGCACTTAAATCTAATCAAATAAAAAAAATGTAAGTGTTGATGTCAGGAATTCCCTAAATCACAATTGTGTGTACACTTGTGAACAGCTGGCTATGCAGTCTTAGAATGTGAATCCCAAATGTGCCAACAGCTTTTTCCCACACTACTTAGACACACTAGAGCCTGCCAAGCCTTGCGCGCATTACATTTAAGGAAACTCGCCAAGTGTCGCTGCATGTCAGTGTATGACTGCAGCATAGGGCTGTACCCGAATAGCCGAATATTCGTTCGTTGGAGTACTATTCGGGTTTGAATGTATTGAAATCTCCAATATCAACGTAAGAGCTTGTGCCTCTTCGGGGGCTGCCATCACTTAACCATAAACTTTATGGTTTACTTTCTCCGTCTTTATATCATGTAGATATGACTTTTCTCCGTTAATCTCCGTCACGTTGTTTCCATAGCAACAACTTCCTGTCAACAGCGCTAACTCTCCTTCAAAATAAAAGCATGTCCATAAAAAATAGGAAGCCAAGCCAAATTAAACTTAAAGGGGACATATTATGCAAAATGCACTTTTGTACGTCTTTTATACATGAATATGTGTCCTTGGTGTGTCAGGGAACTCACCAAGTGTCAGAAAACACAACCCTCTCTCTTTTCCTCCATACCCAAATCTCTAAAAACGGGACTGCAATGGAACTGATTATTATTTGAATTGTTCTGAAGTCAGAAAAGGGGTGCTCCGCCTATATGGGCAACTCTCCACCTATCAGGGGAATGAGAGACCGCTCAAAAGTGCTGGAGACGCTGTAGTACTTATGCCAGGCCTGTATGTGGCGCTGTAGTCTGCCACAAAAGCAGAATCAGCCCTTGCAAAAACAGGGCTGGAAAAGAGCAAATAGAGCGCAATGAGGCTTGGCTAAAATGCATGGTCTGTTTGGTATTTTGAAAAAAAAACATGACATGTTTTATATATAAGGTATGGCCCTACAATATAAGTTTCAAATATAGCATGATAGGTCCACTTTAAGACAACTGCAACGAAAGTAACAAACACAATGCAATATCCTTTTCAATTGGGTTATACGTTAACAAATAACTATAAAACAACAATAGGCCTACTGTAGAATAACTAAATGAATGCCGTGAATAAAACCGAAATAGACGTGTCGAAGCGGTTCACTGCTGATTGCTACGCATCCCCATAAAAAAACTAGCATTGGCTCTGTCCAAAAGTCATAAAATGAATGACTTGGACCAAGTGACGGTAGATAAAAAAGATACATATCCACATTAAAGTAAAATATGTTTCACTTCGGATTACAGAATGCGATTGGATGCCCTGTAGTGTTTTCTTGTAAATAAGAGAAACACCAAAAACTGGTTCCTGAGATCTCGATCATTGTGGCCACAGAGGCATAAACTTGTCAAACTATAACTGATAATGTCATCTCTTAACCAGAATAAAATTGTTTTAAGAAAAAACTACTCGAGGTGCGAGTGTGTAACAATTGTGTCAATACCTTGATCTTGAACTCCAGCTGAGAGTTGATGGTGTACATCATCTCTGTCCTCTCCATAGTGCGCGCTCCTTCGTTACACTTTCTTACCACCTGCTCACAAACACAGAGTCTATTAATCACAACATTTTTTTTCCATTTTGGATATCCATTTGCTGTATGCTATTATGGTAGTTAAAGCATTTGTTTATTGGTGAGCTGATATTTATCAAGTAGAAGATGTTGCGTTTTTGCAAAAATGTCCTCACCAAAATACAACATAAAATATTGATTGCCTGCCAGCCTCATCCTAGTTGTCTATGTCCAAGGCAAGCATTTTAACTATAGCTATTAATGCATTACATTTATTTGAAAATAAAAACATTAAATACAGGATGAGTTTGTATATAATTTCTAGTCCTTAAGCCAACGCACCTTGCTGACAGCTTGTAAAGCTTTCTTACAGTCTTCATATTGGGCCGAGTCTTTAGGTGTCTTCTGACAGATTGTCTGCAACAAAGGGATTCAACAAATCAGTAACACTACTTTATAAAATAAAAAACATATTAATGCACAAACAATTCATTGCACCCATGAGCATCACCATTTATCAAAGCACAATAAAATATGGATGCATCAAGAAAGCTGTGGGAAGCAATGAATTCAAACCAAACTTTCTCAGGATCCAAAAGCCTCTGAGTGCAAAGCAAGCATAAACCTCAGAGTCCCTAAGGAGACACTGACGGAGGATGAAGAAGAAAATGGAAGGAGCAAGGGAGAGGAAGGGGGGAAGGCACAGTAGGGACAAAATAAAGGAAGCATGAAACTGAAAACAAACAAAAGAAAAACCTTTAAAAAGGGAAAAGGGAGGAGTCAGACAATCACTAACGATTATCAAGGAGTGATGTAAGGTCACACAAACATCTTAGAGGTTGGCTCACATACCATGTAGAATTAGTAAGGAGAGTAAGAACAAACAAACTGAGTCAAAGTCTTGTTATTCCAAAGCTAATGCTACTTTATTTTTTCCAGCACTCACATCCATGAGTAGGGGCAGACGTGTTATCCTCTGCATAGGCAGGATAAGGAAGGAGATCATGGGGAGGTTCCTGCAGTCTGGGTGGCTCTCTATCCTGGTGAGCACCTCCTTAAAAACTGGATTCTTGGACCTGCAACATGTGGGGCAAATGGAGGTTAGGTGTTTATAAAAAAGATTCAAAGAGGAACACATGAACAGGGAGTAATAGCAAACTTCCTGGTTCAAAGTGTCTCAGCAGTAATCTTGGATCAAGTCCATGAGAGATATGATAAGAACATCTGTGTGTGTGTGTGTGTGCGTGTTTGCTCGGTCACTCACACCAGCCTCTGCAGGGTTCGCTGCTGGTAGACTTCATTGGAGCAGTATGTCACAAAAGGATCAAAGTTGGATTGTGAGTGGTTGTCAACGATGTCGCTGATGTCATTGATCACAATGTTCTGTTGGTGTCTTTCCTCCAATTCCTTAAAAAACCTGAGTACAGGATAAATTAGTGTTAGTATTTCAGGGATTAATACGGCACATGGCAGCAGCTGGAGTCAGAAGCATCGGATCATGAGTCATCCCCCGCTTGGGAAAATATAGGATGCAATGACAGATACAAAGTCATGAAGGCAGGATGCACCGCCAACACCTTTTTTTCAAACCCACTGTAAGATCACAAAAGAGGAACTCCCCGCCTCTTAAAATAGACATAGCCTACCATTAACCATAACACAGAGGCTTTTCCTCTTCCTGAGCTCCACCAGATGGCTAGTTTAACGGCATGCCACATGGCCAACTTCAAGACAATAAGTGTTTTTACATGCAGCATCCAAGGTGACAAACAGGAAGCTGTCGCACGGACACAGGACACACCTTGACCAGTTGGACTGAGTTTGAGTGCATCTGTTGAAGAACCTCGAGCGTCCTCATCCCTCATTTACCAACACGCCATGACTATCTATGGGAAACATTGCTTCTCGTGTGGCCTTGGGTCATGCCTTGGCCTGACCCTACACCTTTTGAACTATCCTCTTACTAACGAGGTGATGAGCACACAGGATGACAGCAAACACACACACAGGTTGCCCTGACGCCTGGCCCACATCCTAAAATGTGTATTCATGGCTTTAACAGGTCAAGGCTGCACAAGTTCAGACCACGCTCACTCCGGGGTTAAAACTCACTGACCCCAATAACAGCATGCTGTCATGAGCCAAGAGGTCAAGGGAGGTGAGTTAAATCAGGGTGAGGAGAAACAAAAGTGGAAATGCCCAAAATCAAGCTACTGACTAAGAATGACTAGTTCAACCAGCACATACTGAGAAATACAAAAGGTATTAGCCTCCCTGTCAGCACTGATGCAGTGATAACGTTTGTGATGGTCATGTTTAATGTATTGCGTATCCTAAGGCTGCGAGGGAAATACAGTAACCAACCACCTGCATTTGAAATACTCAGCAGCCTTCCCACTTACTGTAAAACACAGACTACAGGAGCCGGCAGAGTGATATTTCTATTTGTATCTATGAGAGGGTAAAGTGAAAGCCTGGCGATCTGTTCTAAGTTACACATCTTGTTTGACCAGTGAAACAGGCCATTTTATAACTTAAGAGGTGCAGTCTCATCGTCTCCATGCCCCCCACTCTTCTCTCCCAGGGCTATGCAGGTCTAGGTTTTTAGGTGGGAAGGGTAAAGTATCACATTAATGTGTGTGGCCTGTGCATTGGAAGGAGAAAAGGGGAGTGAGATGGGCTGCAGCATGTCGCAACACAGGAAGGAATTGTTGAGGAATTTACAGATACCCCCACTCATATTAAGTGGGAATGAGGCGTACATAAATGTAAAAACAATGTCCATGTCAATCCATGTGCCTAATAAGCTGCAGAGAGTGAGGAGTATTATTTTGTAGCTGTTTTTCCTTCATGATAACAGAGATAAGTCAGATGAACATGTATGTAATGAGGAAATCTTTCTCCCTGGGGGGGCTGACATCCTGACAAGGAATCCCAGAGCAAATGTCAGGAACAGTTACAGCAGGGAGGCAGTGAACGCACCGGATTTACAACCTAAGCAGAAGAAAGATTAAGGCTAGCTTAACCTAATTTCACACTCAGATATATTACCCATATTATTAACATAGGGTTTTTGAGAATATCTCAATGTGGTGACATCCTGCTGGTGGAGTGGGTTCAGTAAATGTTTGATTAAGAGAAGGAATGTGTAAAAAGACTGTAAACCTTAGACTTGTTGTTAAGTCTTTAGTCCCTATAGCAGGCTACCATAACGCTACATCATACAGTAGTAGTTTCACTTGAAGTCATTGTCATACTGAATAGTAAACTCATAAAAAAACACGATAAATCATACAATAGTTAAAAGCATTGACACATATGAACCCAACGAAAAACATATGGGCTGAGAAATTCATCTGTCAATCATTTGTAGAAATAATGGAGCCCTGTACAACACAGTCATTTCTGAGGCAGCACAGTTTTCATCAGTCTCTACTTTTCTTCCCTCTCATGCACGAGTGTTTTAGTTTATGGGAACCATGGAAGTTCATGGTTACCTGACCATGAATGTCATTAAACAGTCCACACGCATGCACTGTAAATCATGATGGACGGGTAAACTCAGATGGCTCGTAGCAGCCAATATTTGCCATTGCGTTATTAATACACTCACCTATAAAAACAGGTAAAGAACTCATGCATTCTCCATTTTACTTTTGAAATCTCTCAAGCAGCAAGAAATGTTCTTTAAATGAAATAATAAAACAACTATAGCAAATCTAAATTGTTCTTTTACCTTGTTTGCCCCATAGCCGGTGACCAAACACAGAAAACCGTTCAGTGCTGCCTACCCGCATTCCTTTAAACCAAACTGAAAACAACTCTGGATGCAGCAAGAGAGTGTAAGGGTAAGGCTGACCGAATGGTATGGACATAAATTAAATAATGTTTACAGACACACCTCACATGGAATGAATGCGGGCTAACAACTTGAGCTGTTGAATAGAAAAACGATCTAGCTCATTAGCCAAGAACCACAAACCACAAACACTAATAAACTTTTAGATCACACGCGAGCGCAACCTAAAAATGCCCACCAGCATTTCAAAAACATTAATTATTGTCTAGTCTTCTCTACACTGAAAAAAGTTATTTAAATATACAATGAAAGGACCAATCATGAAAAATAACACCAATAATACACTGATAATAATTTTGCCTAAACTTTACCACACAACCATGCACTCACTTTTTGCTGGCCTCACAGACGTCGGTGATGTTGGAGAAGAGGTGGTGGTGTTCGGTCTTGGTCATGGCCTCTATGAGCTCTGCGGAGTTTTTGAACATGCGGATCAGGATCTCCAAACTATGGAGGTAAGAGTGCTCCGAGGAGATCAACTCAAAGATGGCCTTAGGAAGGGCAAGAGAGGGAGGACAAAATTGGGGATTACTTGTGTTTTTTCACAATAGTCATTTTATTACATCCATTTGTGACTTTGCATGCTTTAAATAAAACACTAAGTCCCGACTCACTCACTCACACACTGCTCTATGAAATGGGCTTTGTCATCAACATTCTTAACATACCTCTGCTCTAAAATCATTTTTGGAATGCTTTTGAAAAATTCCAAGACGACTTAAGAATTTCCAACTATCTGTAAAACCATGACACTGGAACAACAGAAAACACACTATCATCACACCATCCATTTAAGCTCACTACTTAAGGCCTTAGTACACGGTTAAATGTTTTGTTACTCATATTAGGAAAGGAAGTTATGTAAATATTTATTGGAACATCTGTCCTTTCTCGCCCCGTTACAAAGACTTTGCTTTAAAGATATAATGGTCCATTATGCATGTGTCCTGCTGTGCTCAGTCAATGGCATTTTATTGGTCTGGAATTTACAGAGACCAAATGGACAGCCTTTCTCCCCCAAGTGCTTGGCCGTTTTGTACTTTGCATGTGTGGCGAGAATAGGATTTTTCTCACTCTGAACCAAACGCGTGTAAAATATGATGCCTACTTCTTGTCTTTTGCGTTCCTCTTGACTCAACTTGTCAGAAAGACCACTTTTTTTGACCTGTACAAAAAAACAAAAAACAAAAGCGATTAAAAGTCATAGGAATGAGAAAAGTTTTTTTAATACAAAGTCACACTTGTTTGAATACTCAGGGGATTTTTTTCAGGGTCAGGGGTGCTTTGCATTTATAACATGGGTGTGTGCATGTGTGTTTTTGTGTGCCAATCTTGTCCTCACACAAAGAAAGGAGCCCTTTGCATACCACACTGAATAGATAGCCAGTGAGGTTGTTGTAGGAAATAGGGAGAGAAATATCTTCACTGAAAAAAGAAGTACCAGGAGAGTGTATAAACAGGTATTGGTTTTATCCAAAAAGAAATGTAAACATTTGGCCAAAGCATAATGGATAAAGGGGATGTGTGTTGGTGTGTGGCTGACAGATTTGGTACAAGGATATTTGAATAAGAAAGCAATATTTTTGGAATTAGCTGCGTGTGGAGTGCCATTGAATTAATCACCCAGGGCCTTTTCAAACTGAAGGGAAGGTTGAAAAACACAAAACAGGCCTTTGTCTCCTGTTCAACCATAGACAATATGATGCGGTCTACATTTTTTTCTTTACCAGATTAAACATGCAGGCATAAAAGAAGGTCCATCTTTCCTTGTGTCCACTAGCTTTGCATCCTCTTTTGGTCTAAGGAAGTGATACTGCTCCTGGAGCATCCTTCCTTCTCTCTAGTATCTGTCCTGCCGCCCTCGGCAAACAAGGAGAACAAATATATATTGTGCCAAACCTTTACCGCGGTATCAGCTAAATCAGGCATCAATATAAGGCAAGGCAAGGCAAGTTTATTTATATAGCACTTTTCTGTACGCGACAATTCAAAGTGCTTTACAAAACAAATTAAAAGACTATATAAGGCAGTGAGGTGAGGTTTTAATCAGCTAACAACCATGCGCACAGTTGTGCCAATTGAACTTAATCCCAGTTTGCAGTTTCATTGGGTGTGACTGAAACACTACCAATTAAGTGTCATTATTGAATAGCTGAATGTTTTTCTGAAACTATGATTGTTTGTTTAAAACAGAGCAAAACAAACTGATTTCAGGAAACTTAAGCAGCATGAGAGGAGGTAGCTCCAGGGAATCTCAACCGTCCGAAGCCAGGTATCATGATTACTGGAAATGTGAAAATACATCAAACAGTAATGGTTCAAATTGACAGGGGAACAACAGAATAAGGGAGAAGCTGAGAGAAACAACACACATGACTCACACAATGACAAGTTGTAAATCAGGTTATTGACTTTCCTGGAATTATTTCCTGCCACAACACAATTTAAGTGTAATGCCAGCATTTCCCACATAATGTGAAAGTTAAAGTAGAATGCCGCAGCGTTACATGATGTACTGTCTGGCCACAAATATAGCAATGAGAACAATTTCTGAATGTTCTCTTCTTTGGATCCAATGTTCCAATGATTTGAGTCTGAGTGCTAATCAGAATCTGCTCAGCAATTCAATAACATGTCCTAATTGCCTCCATCAATGCCTTGGTCTGCTTTTGATCCTTCACTTTCCCTCCTCAACAAGTAAACACAAAGATGGGAATGCCTGAATTAGCTCATTCCCCTCTGCTTTCCTTAATAACCCCATTTTCAATCCCAAACTATATTATGTAATGTAGAGTCACCGCACGTTTCTGTAGAGGCAACATCTTAAACATATTTTCAGTGTGACGACTTTGTAGAGTTTGCCAGCACACTGGCATAAGGCCCAGCAGTGCTTGCAATACTTCCTGAGGGTCTGGCTGACTGTCTGCCTCCCTGCCCACCGAGTCCTAGAAGAAATGCTCCTGCACTCCTTTATAAAGTCAGGGGCAGAGAAGGCAGAAACAGGCGGAGGATGGGTATGGACTGTGACCAACTGGATATGACAGCATTCTTGAAGGCATTAGCATTCCAAGACTCCACGGCCACAGCAGTGAGTGCATACTGTATGTTTGTGTGTGTCTGTTTGTGTGTGTTGTACTGACCACACTCAGCTGGCTCCAGGAGGTGCGTATAGGTCTGTATTGTACCACAATGCCGTTATCTGGTTTTGGTTCTCTAGAATCTGCATCCTCATCTGAATCATTGTGTAAGGCCTTCTCCTTGTAGTTCTGGTACATCTCTTCCTCTGAAACCGATTTGTTGACAGAAACATAAAGTTGAAGTCTTTAAACAGTAAAATACTGTACACAGAAAGTAAAAAATAGACACTACATGAGTTAAAGTTAGGGAAACATGGTGGAAACGAAACAAACAGGTGTTTCTCACCCTCACTGTCAAACGTCCGCTGATGGGTCAATACTTTCTTCCTATCTAGACTCTGAAATAAAGAAAAAACACAATTGTCATGACTTGGACAAACGCTGAGGGACCAAGCAAGCACACACAACATTTTGAATGAAAGAGGCTTCTGTATCTCTGTCACCTGTCCATGACCTGCCTTGCCCTTTCTGGTGACCTCCTTCATTGACCCCTGTCTAATTAGAGAGCCATTGTGTATAGGTTTGTATGTGTCACATTACGTCATTTCTCCCAACAACCGCATTAATTGTTTCCTTGTAAGGCGTTGTCTGACCCTCTGCTGCCTCTATTGCTAAGTTTGTCCACAATACTCAACCTGTGTTGTGATTTTAAAACTAAAGACTTTGACTTTAAACCCCAATACTGAATTGAATAATGACATTTCAACCAGTTACTGAAAATTCCACAGTTCTATATGTAAGCATCAATAGTTTAGCAACGCTCAAATTGATTTATTTGATTGTTTATTGTTTGCACCCACTTTGTTTTTTCCAGTGTTTGTAGGCTTTTCTTTTCCAAGGCTAGCAGGCTTTAAAATCCTGGGGCTGGCAAGTTTGGGAGTCCCAGGACTCGTAGGCTTGGCAGTTCCAGGGCTAGTGAGGCTGACGGTGCCAGGACTAGCTAGGCTGACGGGTGAAGCTATCTTCTCCTCATCCAGCCATTTGATGACGGGCTGGGAAAACCGATGGGCTTTTGGATCTATCGATGGGACCTCTGAGTCCTCTACACTCACACAAGCTTTCCTATAGGACGTGCTCCTCAGGCCTCTATTTAGTGTCCCTGGATTCTCACTTTCTCCGTCAGCACCTTCACCGTGGCCCGCTGCTGTAGAAAAGAAGGATCCTGTTTCCACCATACTGAGAGCTTTCAATGATCGCTTGGTGTGATCCAACCCAGGCAGCACCACCAAACCTTGGACTTGAGGCTCAGAGGGAGGCAACTTGCTCCGAATACCAGATGCTAAACCCTTGGGAATTAGCTGCTGGGTGCCCATCTTCAGGGCAGCCGCACTGTGGGTGCTGAGGACGATGGAGGGAGAGATGGATGGGGAAAGTGAGGGAGAGGGTGAGGTGGAGGACATGGAAGAAGAGCAAGAGGCATGGGAGGAGGCAGGTGAGAATGATGACTGTCTAGGGAGCGCTTGTCCTCTGTCTGCTGGCGATGCGGAGCGTGGGGTCGGTGGGTCGGAGGAGGTTAGAGAAGAAAGAGAGGGGATGCTGGAAGTGGAGCTGTAGGAAGGGGTGGGAGTGCGCCGGGCAGGAGGAGAGGGGCTGTTGTTGTTGTTGTTGTTAGGAGTGCGTGAAGACAGGACAGGAGAAGAGTTGATAGGAAGCTGTTCAGGTGAGGCTGGACTTGTCCCAAATGCTATCTGATCTTTCTGCGAGAACAAACTGAACGGGGTGGACCTGCGTTTCTGGGTTTCCTGAAGTCCCTTTTCCTGCCATACTGTTACTCCATTACTGTTATTTTCCCCGCCACAGTCTACATTACGAACTCTATTGTCCAGTGAGGCGGATCTGCTTTCCTCAGATCTAAATCTTGACAGTGAAAAGAGTCCGGTCGAGAAGTGCCCGATGCTAATGCTTCGGACAACTCTGGATTTTTTTAAGGGTTTGTGCAGAATGTGCTTCAACACAGCAGTGTTCTTGCCCCATGTCAGAGGTGTGAGTCTCTCCTCAGGTTGGCTCAAGGTAAGGGAACCATTGTCCCCCAAAGGGAAGTCTGTTGTCATAACCCCATTTATGTGGTAACTGAGCGGTCGCGGTTTGGGTCCTCTTAAGTCGTGTTTTTTTTTACAGTTTTCTGTGCGGCGTTTCCACAATGGGGTGATGTTTTTATTGGACAAATCCACATCATTGCCGATATCCATGGTGTTAGATTGGCTCTGTCCTCTTCACTATCTGTGTCCGAACCTACAGGTCACAGTGCAAACACTGCAGCACTGTAGAACACTGATCTCTCACCTAAGAGTAAACAAAAGAGAGGAGCTTTAGTGCAGTGTCCAAATTCCCAAAGTTAACTCATTAACAGGGGTTCAATACAGATAGGCTACTGATAAACTTGAAAAACACATAGAGAATTAGTTGTTGAATTTCGAAAAACAGAAGCCAAGCCAGTGAAGACAGCTGGTAATCCTTTTGTATATGTTCACTGTGCTGAAATGACCTTATTACAAACAAAAAGCTGACAAGATATTGTTAGCTGTGAGCAATCCCTGTAATATTCCAAAAAGGAAACACTGGTCTGCGGCAACATTGAGTTTAGAGACCAAGTATAGTTTTTATCTACTTTACCACTTCAAATCCAAACTTATTTGCTGTTCTTTTTATGTATACAACAAACAATACTGTATAAACCAGCAGGCTCCATTTATTCACAAGATACAGATACTGATTCAGCTGTGGAGAAAAAACTTTTTTTTAAGTAGATTTATTGTGCGAAATGTTGTGTTCAACTTACTTTTAATCAGTCGATCTGCTGCACATTGCGGTCATTGTACCTGCGACGCCGTAAAACAAACCTCCTTTGGACGAATATCAATATCAGAATTATTATAATATCAGAGTGCTTTATCCTGCATGGTATCGAAACCGAAAAAAAGTTGTGTAAACCAAAGTTGGAACAGCAGAGTTCAGTGTTTGTTCGACTGGAAACTGGTGTTAGTGGCAGAGAGCGTCTGAAGCACGGCTGACTGAACTGCAGGGTTTCTATGAGAGGAGGAGGAGGAGGAGGGGATCTGAACTCCAGAGAGAGGGAAACAGAAGAACTCTCAACTCTCCAAATGCGCAGGAACTCACCTACTGGACGATATTGGTTTATTTGAGGCTGTGGTTATGGTTTAAAAAAAATGTATCACCTCATTCAAAGCATTTAGTGTAGATAACAAACACAAAAAGGATGTTCATATTGGTAGTTAATATTATCATTTAATGGAAAGGCCCCAAATAAACCTGTAGTCTACACTTTCAAATGTGGTTCAAAACGAACATTTTATTAAATAATTACAAGTTTTGACACCCGCACAAATGATGCATTTAACTGTCTTTTAGGATACAAAATTGAACAGTTGGTGTGGTGCGCCACCCTGTGTTTTATGGCGTAATTGCACATACCTTCAGTGATTAAAAGTGATTGAATCAATCAGTAAATTCCTTTGATTTACTTCAAAGTTATAGTATAGTAGCAAATGTGTAAGTGCTGATAGTCCTCAGGAGTAAACACAGAAGTAGGATAATGATCCAATTAAAAACCCACAGCACTGTATTTAAAAAAAAAAATAGGTAATGTCTTTAAAATGACCAGACTGCCTGGTATTAAGTCTCCATGCAAAGTCCATTTGGTGTGCTTGTAACATTTGCAGATGTTTCTCAAAAGTCAATTGCCTAAATGTTCTCAAAGATTTTCAACTGTTCCTTCCCACTCCAATAAAACTCCCTGTTGTGCAACATGAGGCTGCGGTTAATTCATGCATCACTGGTTGCAAAATAATGTGACAAAAGTATTTTCTTATTAAATCCCCACAGGGCCTAAAATAAACATTTAATTACTCGATCTTGACTATTGGAGATTAGACTCAGACGGAAACTCCAGAAAAGATGCCAATTTTGACACAAACCAAACAACAAGCTGGATTTTGCATGGATCCACCGCGTGGCTCTTGTGCGCCAGTATTTCGTCTATTTGACCGCTAGAGGGAGCACTTGTCTCGTTTACTACGATTCATGTATGCACAAAAATAAATAGATAATTATTTTAAATAGTGGGTTATATCTTTAATATAAGGGCACATTTCTTAACACTGGTAGCACATTTTGCTTCCTTTAGTCCAATGGTAGAAAGAAACATATTCTCTTATTTCCATAACAATCAGTGAATTATCCAACTTAATTTATACACTTAATTATGAAATGTGACTCAAAGTGATGTCCTGGTGCAAGCACTACATCTGAGAACAGACCTGGAGCATTTTACAAACCCTAACCATGACAAAATAGGCCAATATAAAAGCATGATAAATAAATAACTGATTGTTTTTTGTGTTTTTGGTCCTCAGTGATTCTCCAAGAAGAAAATGTTGAATAAATGCAAATATGTTACGGCAAACATCAGGCAAGCTATGTTGAAGTGATAAGAGTTGATGAGGCAAATTAAGTTCAGGAAGAATAAATTGTCACCTACAGTTAAACATGCTTGCAAAGGGCAAGAGAGAAATCACTTAAATCTTCAGATGTCAGCTTTGTTTTAAAACCATCCAATATGTAAAGAGGATATAACATTTCATTACACAAGGTTTATTTATTGTATATCATGATTTATTTATTCTGTGAATTAAAAATGTTAAAACTATAAACACGGCCCTTCTTTCTTGATGTTTATAAGGTGGCTGTGGCTCAGTGGATAGAGTGCTGGACTTTGAATCAGGGGATAGCAAGTTTGAGTCCCACTGCAGTCAGCATGTCATTGTGTCCCTGGGCAAGACACTTCACCCCAAATTGCTCCTGTGGGGATTGTCCACAGGACTGAATGTATGTAAGTCACTTTGGATAAAAGCATCTAACAAATGACATGTAATGTATGGCTTGTGTATGCAACACTGCAAATAACCTCTCACATAAATCCACAACAATATTAATTTCATCACCAGAAACATTACTCTTGCTGTATTCATAATGAAGATTCACATTTATTATGATAGTTGAAATAATCAAATGACAACATTACTTTTATGCTTGCATTAGTCACCCCATGTGGTTTGACAAGCCTCATTATGTTCCAAAGGAAGTTCAGCAGCCTATCCTGTTGTATTGTTTAGAGAGCTATATGTTTCCTCATGTTGTTTAGTTTAAAAATATATACGTTTCCTCTGCCATCAGACAAGACACTCAGCTCCGACTGGAAGGCCCAAAAGCAATTCCCCTCAGCAGCGATCATCCTGACACTTTGTAAGAGGCAAAAAAACAAACTTGACTTGAAGGACCGTGAGTGAAAATGCAAGACAGAAAGACTGAAGGGAGATGGTTGAAAATCTAAGATTAAATCATTATTATATTCTCAGATAAATAGACTTAAAGACTAAAATTACGCCTCTAGCTTCTCCATAAAGCCATCTTTATTCTTCCATTTTCACAGACTGATAAGGCCATGCTTTGTATCCTGTGTTGGCTTTTGCTTGTCTGAACTAAGTATGATTGAAAACAAAATGGTGTCAAGTTGAAAAGACCTACGGCAGAAGTAGCAGGAAAACCTGACAGGAAAAGCTAAATAAATGGGATTTATAACAGAAAGTATCCTTAAAGAAAGTCATTTATTTTTACAGGGGAAATTGTAGTTATTTTAAAAGTAAAGTGGAGGATGTGGATGAGCAGCCTAACCAAACAAAATAACATTTCTGACAAATAGATTTTTCAAAAGAATAATGTCTTCTAGAAACAGATAACTAATCAAAGTGTTGTTGTTTATGGAACATGTGGTTAGAAGTATTGACATATGCTTTGAAATAATCACTTTCTTCAGAGTTGAGGATTAGATTTGTTCAAGCAAACATTTGTTAAAGGAATGAGCTGCTCTGAAGTTAAACCCCAGTGATCTACGCAGATTAACCAGTTTTTCTGGTGGAATTATATTTCTGCAAAAAAAGAGAGAAGAAAAAGCTACCATTGTGAGCCATTTGCAGCCCTCCCACAAACTCTAAAATGTTCTTTAGTCATACAAAGGTATCTAAACTGCATACATAAACTGGTTTATCTGACCTACAAATGAGCCATCTCAGTTTTCTACTGCAGGTATAAAGGAGCTAAACTGCTCCTCTATTATTTAATATTGATTGAAAAATGCAGTCCAGTGTTTCCTTTTGGCATCCAGTTCCTCCCCTAAAAAGACTCACTAAGTTCTTTAAGTTTATACATTTTAATCGCCAGCAATGTAAACGTCAACTCAAAAGAAAATATTGTTTTACCAAGGGTGCGCTATCGAGCGCATTTGCATAAAATTGTGTTAGACCCCAATGGAAAGACATGCCTGCAGCATTATGCTACAATTATTCAGTTGGAAATCAAATTTTAGATAAACAAGATACTTGAGTTGATTTCTAGGAAAGTAAACTTGCTTCAAGAGGTTTATTTTACACAGTCCTCTAATATCATTTTAATATTTACAGGAAGAGTAATGTCAACAGTTGAATTTGTCTTAGTCGAACAGGGATGGTTTTGACGTGTTTTGGGCCCGAATTACAAAATGACAAACACAACCCACAAAACACTAACATCTGGTGGTATCCATGGAGGTTTTTAATTGTGTCTTTTACTTCTGCCACAAAACAAAGAAGATGAATCACATTAAATCTGCATCATCACATCATGAAAATAACTATCACATATGGCAAGATCAGTAACACTGTCCTTTTACATATTTATTGAGAATACTTTAAAGTTTTTTTATGGAAACTGTTAATTTTTGTAGTAAACATAAATGTCTCATATAATATTCACACTGTCTTTAAAGAGGCAGGCATTTCGTTTTTAAATGCAATTCCGTATTGCTGTAAGCATCACTAATCTAACTCATCTCTTTTGTATTGGGCATGTTGACATTTCAGAGTTTGGCATCTCAAAGAGTTGGATACATGTGGTCAGCGCTGGTACTTGGCAGACTTCTTTGCCTACCACACTGGTCCAGAGTCTGCCCATCTGATGAACCAAACTGAATTGTGTTTAGACATTTGAGATGAGAGGGGAGAGCAATACAAACACCACACTAGAGCAGAAGATTGCAACACTGTTGGAGTCAAGGCTTTGTAACTGAATGCATTGGATGACTGTGGTTAGTGTTTTCCTGCTGGGTGTGCAGAGCAGTGAAGTGTGTATTTCAGATAATTCAGTCTCAGACAATGGGGATAACAACAGTGTGTATAGTCTTGGGAGTGAAGAATGCAGGGGTCAGATGATTTCTCATCATGATGATGGGTTGGCAACTCAATCCGTGAATTGGGAAGCAGGAGAGACAATAAGTCTGATTTGTTGTAAGGACACACTTAGCATTAAGATGTTCAATACCTGTAAAACACAAGCTATATAGATGTATTCTAAGAAGAGAAATGTATAGTTGTTGTTTAACACATTTTCATGTTGAGCCTCGGTTGAGTAGCAACCCCTCTCTCTCCTCTGAGTCACCTGCTTGCATCCTACCTAGCCAGATATTGACATTAAAGCCATAAAGAGACAGATAATATGAGCACAGCATTCCTAGGCTTGTCAGTCTTCTGGCATGAAAAAAAAGCCTGACCTTTTCTCAGCATACCTTTCTCTTTCTCTCGCTCTTCTCTGCTCTTGTTCCTCTGACTCACAGCCCATTGTACTTCTCCTACTCAGGAGTGCTGTTTGCACGCTGTCCCTGCCCCCCCTCACCGTTCACTGCCACCCACACGTCTCCTCATCCATCCTCTCAGAGAACAATGCAGAGGAGAGCTAACGACTGTAATTACCATAGCTATAAGTTACATACTGAGAAGAAAGTCTGAAACAAACAGGAAGCTGGCCAGAAGAGTCATGGTAAATACTGTACATTTCTAGATCACATTATGAATGCATAAGCCATATGTTACAAAAGTAGGACAACAGCTTATTATTGAATGTGGGTTCACCTTAGTGTCCAGGGATAACCATGATGTGCCCCTTCATGCATGCAGTATACCCACCCACAGTACGGAGCCAACGCAGCGGCCCCTCTATGTACACAAGTGCATATGGACCCAACGCAGTGGGCATCTGCCACACATACACATCATATTTGAACCCAGGCTAATCACCATGGTTACTGGCCTACTCGCTTGCGCTGATTGGCCAGTATTGTTGCAATGACCCACGATTGACTCCCCCCCTGAGGGTTCTCATTGGCTGTTTTCCCCGGGTTGATGATGTCATTGTGTGTGGCATGTTGCAGTATGTGGCATTGAGACATGCAATGGGCATGGATGAAGAAAACATAATTAGATCAAAGCTGGATGTGACGGCTGTGTTTGTAAAATGTACAGTTGTATTTTATAAGCTTCCTATTGGAGCAGACCAAAGGTGCACGTTTCTCACAGATGTGTATTTCTAGCATTTTGATTGGATCACATTTCTTGATAGATCAGCAGGGCGGTTTAGAAATAATGTGCCACCCAGCTCACTGAAATCATGATAAATATAATCAGTAGAGGGCATATTCAAAGTAGGAGAAAGAAAGATGGATACCAAGACATCAATGGGATAAACATATGCAGATGTTTGACTTTAAACTTCATGATGAATCATAGGTGTGATTTTTTCATCTAGACTAAGCCCCTTCCCATCACCCAAATGTCACAGCATATTGTTGAATAAAATCACAAATAATTTACTCAAATTTAAAATACGTTTCAGTTAATTATTCAGGTCCTCAATGGATAATTACAGTATTTGCATTACGACAAACGTGGTGTCATGTATTTGGTACACATAATTATCTACTGGCTTTACTGGTCTTTAATTGCTTCCATATAAATTAAGTCCAATAACTGCATCTTATGAAGGACAATCTGAAGGTGGTGTTGATTAAGCCCCTGTGGAGCTTGATATGCTGCCATATATTTTGCAATATAAAGTACATTTGGTTTTGGTAGTACATTAGATAATGGGACTCTATGTAATCTAAAGGAAATATCTTAATAACTCAAGATGCATGCATGATCAGTTGACACACAAGAATAATAAATAAAAAAATAGCTCTACATTTAAATCAGCAGAAATGACATGACATTTTGACATGGACTCACTTACTATTTGCTTCTTTTCATTAAATGTTAGCCTATTTTTTAAAATATTGTTGTAACGCTGTTCAGTGACATTCTTTGAAACGATTAAAGAATTTTTGATTCTGAATTAAACAATTAAACTCAGGATAGACTAAGTGATATTTCCTAAAAATGAAAACATAATTTTTATTTTCATGTCAACTTAACTTCAAGTAAGGATGTTAAATAAACTGAATCATCTCTGCAATATTCCCTCACGAGTTTCACCAGCAGCTACATATTCATCAGTGTATGTTAGGTAAAAAGCTGTAATATCTGAGACCCATTAGAAATATGTTTGCTCTAATTAGGCATAATTGTTTGCCTTTGGGATTTCCCCCAGGACACAAGTCCCAAGGTTCACACCTCTCTGTTTTCCACTTACCAACACACACACACACACACACACACACACACACACACACACACACACACACACACACACACACACACACACACACAAACACAGACACACTCACATCTCTGTCCCTCTGCAATTAAAGTCTTAGTCATCCTGCACCAAAGGCTATTTCAGTCCACTTCCAGCACAGTTTCCTCAGACATCTTCATAGCATGTTTTCCCTCTTCCATATTTATTTTTTCCTTTCTTCCCTTTCGTTTCTGAATGGTTACGAGATTGTGAGTCAAGGTCCATGGATGCTGTTCATTATCGATGCATGCTACAAGACCAATCTGAACTCACAAAACTGGCTGCAGTTGAGGAAGCTGTGAGTTTGTGTGAGTTTTAAATGAAGCAAAATTGCTCTTTTCAGCCCTCCCTAAGCACACACATTATACAGTATATTCATGGAGAGGCAACAAAAAAAACATCCAGTTTGACAACTCTCATCTGCTTGACATGAGCACAAAACACTCTGCTTAACACTCTTATGAATCACTTTAATACATAGCCATCTCACACACCTCACTGTCCTGTCACTCAACACGGAGAGGCTCTCTGAAAAGATCCCTCTGCTCCGTCTCTTGTCAGTCTTCCCTCCCACTCTTCTCAGCTTGCTGTAGATCCACTCTTCCTGAGCGGCCCAGAATACCGCTGAATGACAGTTCTGCCCCACATGCCACGTCTGCTATCGCTGACAAATTTGGCAGCTTTTCCTTTTTTTCTGAGCTGTTCGTAACATCTTGCTCTCTGCCTTAATCATGTCCCTGTCTTCTTCAGATATCTTTGACATGTTTGTCAATTTATCATTTTTCTCCGGCCATTTTGTTTCTGTGTTGCAAATGTGCAATGATGCAAAAGTGAACAATTGTTTCGTCACGTAAACCTTGTGACAGAAAAATAACTGGAGCCTTGAGGAGAATCATGACACTCACCCCCGTGTCAATGCTTCCCAGCGCTCATGACATATTATGAAAGCAGCAAAATGGAAATGTTTCCTGTATTTCTCAAAATGTCATTATCTGGAAAAACACCCTGCGGGATTTATTGATACAGCGTACACTCTGACAACGAGGCGGTAGAATGAAGTCACATAATCAACGTCTGCCAAGCATGCTGAAGACATCTACAATAAATGATTTAAGATGGCTTGCCTCCACACAATGATATCATCGGCAGGGCATACAGACTGACATCACTGATAAATGAACGCCTTGGCCTGCACTGCAGTGTGACTAAAAGAGGAATCTTTGAGGGTGATTGGTGAAATGTTAAGTCACTACAGTCAGAGACAGGTAGAGGTTTTTGTGCACACAAAAAAGCAATCTTGGCCATGAATGAACAAAGACACTGCAAAATGAGCTCATCTGTATGAGCTCATTCTAACCTGATTTAGTTTTACTACTTTTTGCAAAAAACCCGGCTTTGCTCAAAGTCATCATTTAGCACTTTAACGGTTTGAAGTTAGTCAGCAGTAAATTAAGATTTTAGACACAATAAACTTCTTCAATCTTCCACTAGATACAGTATCAACATATATTAAAGGGGTCTCAACCAATTCTAAATTAGCTCTGTCATCATAGAGAGTTATAGTACACTCAGTGTGAGAAAACAGCTGTACTGTAAAAGTAGTCTGAAAAGTCTGAAAAGTAATCCTATTGGTCATGGGGTTATCTTGAAATATTTGACAGAAAACTTGTGTTATACATAATAACATGTTATGCATAACGTTTGAGTGATAAGGGCATGTCAAAGATTAACCTTTACCATACCAGGAAAAAAAAGTAAGTACAGGTCAGTCTCTGTCAAGAATGTGGAGGTTTTTTTTAAATCAAAAGCAATACTCTATTAATGGAGTATCTTTTTTTAATCGTTATAATTAATGTTTTATGTAAATTGTTAGACCGTATGTGCCCAGGTCTTTAAAACATCATATATTAAACACAGACCTTTTTTAAACTAATACCCAGTTACAAATGCTTTGGGCTTCAACAAAGCTCCTTCAGAGTCACAGAAGGCATTATACAACTGTCTTCACAGTCTGTGTAGCACTCCCAGATGGTATATTGGCTTTGAGTGGCCCTTTGATCAAACCATTATTTCATATCTGAGACTACAGCAACAAAATCTAAACCTATTTATGTGAAAATATCAAAGATTATCACTGTCATTATCACATGTGTTCCAATATTTGCATATGCCTCATCTTGTTTTATGTCAGTCATGTAAAGAATCGGCCATAATGCTGCCTGCTCTTCATCTCAGAACAATGTGAAAGCTCTGACTGACACGTTACACGCCCACACAGCAGGAGAGAGACAGGCGCAGTAAAGGAAGAAATACATATTTATATAATAGATAGATAATGTCACGTTGCTCTGAGCAACAGTCTTCTTTTTATACCTTTCTTTCTCTGTTTTGCGATACGACATAAAATACACAAAAGCCTGGGGGTCCAGAGAACTCTAATCTATTTTTTCCTGCACCTACACACTGTGAGTCATCTATCCACACTCAGTTTACCTCCCCTTCATATCCCTCTCTCTAAGGATGGCACATTGGAAGAGAGGCTCCTCTCCCAGATGAGCGGTTTGGCTCTGACCCCCACCGACTAATGGAACACTTCACCATAACACCCTTTCACATCTCAACCTGAATTAGAAAACTGTATGGAATACAGTGATGGATAAATCCCACTCAGGGCCTAGTCTATTCTTAGGATTGCTCATGTGGTGAATAGAACAATAAACTACTATACATCAAACAATGGCTAAAGTTATCGACACGCTTTATATTGGCCCCCATTTGGTTTGTCTGGTGTTTTGGATAAAATAATTCAATATTTGGTGCACATGACCTTGTGTATTCCCAAATATTTTCCATAAGCCTTTCTAACACTTCAATTATTGTATTGACTGTGCGTTATTGAAACATGAAAACATGAAACTGATTACACATGTACAGCTTTTATAAAAAAAAAAACACTCAAATAGAAAAGTTATTGAAGTCAGCTCTCTATTATTGTGATCAAATGATTTAGATATTATAATTGAAAGCAAAAGGCTATGTGAATATCTGCAATAATATTTGATATATGCCTCCACAATGTCAAAATAAACCCAAATATCTTTCATTTTAGGGTATTTTCTAACATCACTGAAGGATAGCCAACCTTAATAGCGTCATCATGTACAAACAGTAAGTGCTTGCTTTTTCTAAATGTTGCGCATGTGTCATCAGATTGATGCTTGAGTGTGTCATTAAGTAAGTAAAGAAGTTCCTCAATTTGTTTGTGTTGTCTGTATTTGCAGCTTGTTTTCTTAGTTTGCGGTATCTTGAGCTATCAGGGCCACCACAGAAAATCACATGTGCCTCTGTCATTAATAATTCAACCGAGCTGAGTTGAACTCAGAGCCTTCGATAGAAAACAGAGCTAGGTCAGTGTGTTTGTGGGTCTATGACAGGGCCTTCATTCACCAGAATACAATAGTGCCAGCTAGTACAGTCGCCCCACTGTCCCGTCTGGTGGCCAAATGGCAAAATGCAGACTGTATGGCTTCCCTCTCTTGCTCTTTTTTTGGGGTCAACACACTCATTCACAGAGCACAAGAGCCTTCTTAGGTAGGTACTGTTTACACGGGAACAAAACGGGTTGTGTCTGCTACTTTTCTCTTTGGTATAGCATGTTCGTTCAAACGAGGCCGTAACGGAACTGAGGAAACGGACCCCTAAAACGATAACGGGTCCCAAGGTGGATAGATCTGCGGACGGAACGCTCTGTGGGGCCAAACGGCTCCGTGTGTACGTCCTATACCAGGGATGGGCAAATGGCGGCCCCACCTCCTCTTTTTGTGGCCCTCAGATTAATTTATAAACAACGTAAATTTAAAAAATAAAACGTTAGCTGATTAGCTACCTTCAACATGCTGATTGGTCCACCTGAAGAAGAGGGGATAATTTAAGCAGCAGCCATGCAGTCCCTCTGCCCTCTCTCTGACTTGACTTCTCCTACTCTGCGCGTGTTAATATATCTGACCTGTTTTGCTGTGTGTGTAGTTCTACTGTATACCGGTCCTTTTAGTATATTTTGAAACCTTAGAAAGTTTATCTAAATTAACTATATCTACACGCTTTGATTTGTTTAGTGAGTGAGAAACCCTCTTTTTGTTTGAACCTTTTTCTCCTGTTTACTGGTAAGAGTAGGTAAGAAGCCTGTATTTTATTTTATTTGTTTTGTTAGGCAAGTTTAAGGAAACTCTGTAAAGACGTTGTTTGTTGGGGTTGTCTCATCTCTTTTTGAGTTATTAAATCTCAAAAAACTGATTTTCTATGTCGTTTACCATTTCTTGGGAGTGGGAAGAGTTGGGAGAGGGCAATTCTATGCTGCGCCTAGGTTCCCCTAGATCTGGGCGTAACAGCACACACATTTTCCGTGCTTTCCAATAGTTTAAAATAGTTGTATTCCTCTGTTAAATAACCTGTTCAATACAAACATGCCACTTGTAAAAATTAAATAACATTTCTGTGAACTGATATTTGTTTAGTGAGCTTATAAGAGGATGTTCCCTGAAAGATTGTAAAATGTCAATGAAGATATCAGACTTAGTATATTTGTTAATAATTACATAGTGTGTGTGTGTTCCAATTGAATCTGCGGCCCCCTGGTGGCCAGTACATAAATTATGTGGCCCCCACCACCATCCAAGTTGCCCTTCCCTGTCCTATATCATCATTTTCCTGATAACGATGATGCCTCTCCCCACCTCTGCTGCTCACTGCTGTAGCATGGTCAGTAGCTACTGTATACTGCTACTGACACTGACCATGCTACAGATGTTAGTACACAATCTACCATGGGAGCCTGCTTGCAGGCAGCAGTCTCAGGACACCTGCACTCTCAGGACAGGAAGTGCACGCTAAGAATTCCAAAATAAAATCGCCACTATCAGTACAGCGCCACTTTCCAAACAGGAAATGCACGCAAATGCAAAATAAAATCGTATCGTGACCCAAATATGTATATACATATGTATATGTATAGATATATATGCATAGATATATACCGACACCTTGTATTGTAGTTACACTTTCCGAACAGGAAATGCACGCTAATACAACATAAAATCGAACTGACACTTATTATCTATATATATATACTGTATATCTATATATTTGTATATTTATTTATATAAATACGACATCTTGTATTTTAGTTACACCCGATAGACAACAGTGGAGGGTTCGAGAAACAACCGTGTTTGCCGGGTGCACCGCTGGGAACCTCCACCCCGCTGCGGGACCCGTGGGACCCCTGAGTCAGACGGTGCGTCTTGGTCACGCTTCATATCGACCGGCCCGGGAAGGAAGAGACACGCAGAGTGGGGGAAGTCCCCCACCCCAACGCAGCACACCCTCCCGGCCATCAGAGTCGAACCCGCAGTTCGGAGGAACCGACCGCCAGAGCACCGGCACTACGTCGGGCCGGCGCGGAGGCCCTCCGACTGTGGGTCGCGTTTGCCATTCGATCAGTGAGAGGAGAAAAATGCAACAAAAAATGTCAAAATCCGTTAATATATGGATGAGTGGGGGGGGCTGGACACAGGCCGTGGGGGGACACCCGAGACCGGGCAGTGTCCCCAGTAGAAACCGGGTGAAATAGCCAAAAAAATAAAATAAAATAGGGGGAAAAGTGAAAAAAATAAATAGGCACTCCTGAGGCGGGCAGAGTTCCCTGTCAACTCCTTTCACATTCCTCCATGGTGTCATTTGAGCGAAAAATGGCTAAGTTAACTTTTACAAGAACCAGGCTGGGGGGGTCAAAAGGGCTTGACCAAGGTCGACCCGAAGTGCACGGTGGGCGGACTCATCAGCTCCGTGAGCTTCCATCAAACGAGTCTTTCGGGGGGCGGGGAAAAAATGTGTTCGTCAGAATCGTCACTTCCTG
>NW_011361585.1:0-1831 GCF_000735185.1 Notothenia coriiceps
TAGCGGTGGTGATGTGAAGTCATGTGACCGTGCTGTAGTTCCTTTATAGCCCAACATTAGCCTCCTTTAGCTTAGCGGTGGTGACGTGAAGTCATGTGACCGTGCTGTAGTTCCTTTATAGCCCAACATTAGCCGCCTTTAGCTTAGCGGTGGTGACGTGAAGTCATGTGACCGTGCTGTAGTTCCTTTATAGCCCAACATTAGCCTCCTTTTGCTTAGCGGTGGTGACGTGAAGTCATGTGACGTGCTGTAGATCCTTTATAGCCCAACATTAGCCTCCTTTAGCTTAGCGGTGGTGACGTGAAGTCATGTGACCGTGCTGTAGTTCCTTTATAGCCCAACATTAGCTTTTTAATAAAAAAATGATAATGTGTTAATAATATAATAGTATCATTACATATCCCAATGGAGCAGGGAGATGCTGCCTTCAGGGACCAACACAGAAATACCACACCCCATGCAGCACTCTCAGTAACACAAGTGAAAGCATGGGTTGTCACTCTTGCGGCCTCGGGGCAGGAATACTTTGGTGCTGAGGAATGATTATTAGTGGACATAAATAACTTCAAAGTTCACTAAGATGATAATGCATTTGATTTCCAACACGTATTCCTGTGTGAAGCTGCTGAGTTCCCTCTTGTAGAGACAGAAAGTGTTTCTGGGAGGTGATGTAATGTGGAGGTGAAAGCGGACTCTGAAGTGATCCTTTGTGCCTCCTTCAGAGGTCATGAACCTGTGCTGGCTTGTCCATTATCTGGCTGATGAGGCAGACTGCAGTTAGTTTTACAGCCGTCTCTCTGCTGATGAACCACCGGTGTATTTTCACACGAAGGCGTGGGGCCCTGCCTATAATTACCTCTTATTACCGTCGGAAATGCATCCCTCACATCTGCTTCCAATGAATGGCCAGGTTCGCTGCTGTTGTTGCATAAACTCCTGGCAAACAGATGTCTTTGTAGCTGCGAGCACCCCTTCAGATGAAGGCCTGCAGGTGAGTTATGAGGACAGGTGAGAGGTGTCTGTCAGCTGCAGAGAGGAAGACCCTCCAGACGCTGTTTACGGGGCGCTTGTTGTGCAGTTGGCACAAAGCCAAGCCCCTTCTCTTCAGTCTGTTCAGCGCAGAGTGTTATTAAAGACAATTAGCTGCTGCACCTTTGTTCGCCTGCAGCCTCGCTTTAATGTAGAGCTGCAGTATGAAGCGCTCCTGCATCGACGTCATGCTTTTCTTCGCTCGATGAAACAAGCAAAACTTACTGTTCTCCTTTTCCGTGTCTCCTAGTCTCTTGGTAGTATTCACCAGTTCACCGGTTTCTACCATTGGCTCCTGTCTAAAAGCTCTCTGTGAACAAACCAGTGTTTGGTGAGAAGTTGGACCTCAAAAGAGCGTCTCTCTGACTCTGGGCCATCTCATAGGTCAACACTTAAATCAAGGCCGTCTGCTTAGAGTGAACAGCATGAAATGTGCATTTCACAGTTCACAGAAGATTTGAACTTGAAGGAACGTCTTCATTTAGCTTGCAGACTTTTAAATGAAGACATATACACGAGTCGTGTGAAAGCAACTACGGTGCTCAGGTTTGAAGCTGAACATAGTATTCAGTCCAGTGGAGATACATCGGGTCAGTTTGTATTTGTTATCAGTTCAGAATACTAAAGGTAGTTTTATATATTATTAATAACTGTTTGTGGTTCATTCAAAACACGTCTGATCATCTGGAAAGAGTTTAGAGCAGCTTCTTCCATCAACGAACCAGTGTGTCTGTCAGGATTCTCATGTTATGTCACGTTTGTAGTTGTGTATGTCGGTGGTGAAGTGAAGTCATGTGACTGT
>NW_011361586.1:0-4724 GCF_000735185.1 Notothenia coriiceps
TTTTTGTGTCTCCTGTACACCAAAACATACCCATCTGTGATGGAAAAAGAAAGTAATCCAAAAGTAATCTAAAAGTTATCTGATTACATTTTTAAGACACGTAACTGTATTCGGATTACTTTCAGAGCCATGTAATCAGTAACTGATTACATTTAAAAGTAACCCTTCCAACCCTGTATATATATATATATCTAAAATACCTATTCTAAGTTTACAAGATGAAATGCGTACGAGTTAGATAGTACTCCATTACCTCTCCTTGATCTTTCGCAGCTTCTCCTGGTCCGCGGTGGGTTTCTCCCTCTGGCTCTCAGCTCCCAGAGCTACCATATGAGACGAGATGTTGTCGTACGCTCTGCGGTGTAGGGGAACATCGACTGCTGTGTCCTCGAGTTCAGGTAACGTTTCACCCTGGAGTCTGCAGGGACGACCTGCATTAAAGGCCTCCAAACCAACTGCTCCTTCATCCTCCTCCTCCTCCTCCTCGTCATCTTCATCCTCCTCCTCATCATCATCTTCATCCTCATCATCATCATCTTCCTGTGTTACTTTATGCTCAAGATTGTCCCACCTTCTCAGTAGGTGCTGCGGACGGCTGTAGCCTTCTTCCGAGCCAGCAGCAGAGTGAGCATTTTGCCCCAGAGTATGTCTCCTAAGGCGGGAGATGAGGGGAGGGCAGCGGCCGCGGAGGGAGGAGGAGAGCCAGGAGTAACTGCTGCCTCCCCCCCCGCTGCTGCTGGTGTTACTACTGCCCACACCAGGCTCTCTCCACTGCGTCGTTCTGGACGGAGCCTGTTCCCTGCGATCGTTGTTTTCCTGGATCGGGGCGAGGTCTGCTCTGCGGTTTCTCCCCAAGCCCCCCTCTGAGCCTCCAGCTGCAGGCTCCACGCTGGACACCCTGGGCCCCTCCTCACTGTCCACAGACTCTCCACCTGTGGGCGGGCTGTCATCGTCGAGTGAGCGGACACTGGAGGAACCGCTGGAAGAGTCCTGGCTGGAGCGGCGTGAAAAGAGGCGGGACAGAAGGCGTCGGGTGGAGCTGCGGCTGTCTGACTCTACACCTTCAGGGGCCGGTCTGGCAGGGAGCGGGACCGGCCTGGCAGGGAGCGGGGCCTCTGGTCTGGGCAGGTGGGTCGTGAACCTGGAGGTGTGTGAGGAGTAGGAGGTGGAGGTGGTGTTCGAGGAGGGGACAGGGTTTCTTGTTGGTTCTTGAGATGAGCGGAGGGTGGATGAGCTGCTCAAGAAGCGGGAAGGGGTTCTGGTGCTTTCGCGCAACAGAGGGGAAGATCGGTAGGGGGAGGAGGCTGAGAGGTGGCTATTCAGGGTGCTTTCTCGAGCTGAGGAAGAGTAGGAGGAGGAAGAGAAGGAGGGGGTGTAGGTAGACTCTTTAGGCCGAGCTCCCTGCGCATATGTGGAGGTCATCCTGTCTGTTTGATCTGAAATGAGGGAAGAGAAGTGTGAGTATATGTCACAAAACATTTGGAGGTTTTGAACATCACAACATGTGCCTACACGATGAGGAAGTCAATCCAGAGGTCCTGTTCCTTCTTTCCGCCAAACTTGAGAGAACGGGGTCATTCTTGGTCTCTAGCTCTCTCCTGGACAGGGGATTGGAGGAGGAAGACCGTGAGAGTAAACGGCACGAGCTCCACGATGAATCATAAGTGTCCTTCTCTAAAGAAAAGAAGAGACAAGCTGTTTAGAAGTCTGCCGAGTTCATTTTCAAATCGGGGGTTTGTCCCCGTTTCATAAACGACTAATTATGTCAATATAAAATGTACTGTGTCTGCTTTGTAGCAAATTAACAACAAAAGCCACCAGTAGCACTTGAGTTAAGAGCCAGATCATTTCAGAACCAACAAATAGGATTTATTATAGTTTTCCAAATGTTCTTTTACCCACTTAATAACCTGTGTAAGGATAAGGCAACAGCAACTCAGGGTACATTATGGTAACAGCGTTTCTCATGACCTTCACAAGTCTAGTGTCATGTACCTCTCCCACTGCTGAGCCCAGTGCTGGAATAAGTGGATCCTGTAACGGAGGTGCTGGGAGTTCTCGTGTACAGTCCTCTGTTGCTGTACGACAGTTTTGCCCTTTTAGAATCGCCATCATCAGTGACGTTCAACAGACTGGAGCGCATCCCCAACCTGGGCTCAGGATCAGTCTGGGGAAAAGCAGGCAGACATTTCAAATGTATTTGATTCAACAAGATTCCTATAAACTCAAATGTTTTCGAAAACATGTAACCCAGACTGTATTTTGCCACAGCTTCAGTACCAGTTTGCTCCTGCTGCTGAGAGAGGATTCAGCCCAGGGGCGCTCATAAGATCTGCTGGAGGACGTCAGAGAGGAGGGTAACTTCCAGCTGCTGGAGCGACTGTCAGAGCTGCTGTAGTCTCTGGAGGAGCTCAGGAGGCGAGAACTCTTTAAAAAGGAGAGAAAGTAAAACATGTAGCATTAGTAGGTACTCACACATGGGCACATATGCAATACAAAAAAGGGTTAACTTCTCTTGTACTTTAGTAGTTGCTATGGAACAACATTCTGATTGTTAACTTGTAAAATTGCTTCCCATCGCATCTTGTAAACGTTTCACAGCAAAGGTTGAGAAAGAAGACGACTGCAAGCTGATGCTAACCTGGACGCAGGAATTAGGTTATTAATCATTCAGAAGATTGGGTTTTGAAATGTTCAATGAGGAAGGATATGTATTCCACAGTTTGGTGTGCTGGCAAGAAACACTGAATGTAAAAATGGCCGCTTGTTTCCAGGAAAAGCCCTGAAGGATTACTTCATAATCCTGCAACTGCAGAACATCAAAGAGCAAGGATTATTTTATTATTATTCTGGCTAATTTTCAATTAGTCATATAGTACAGCCTGAGAGAAAAAGGAAACGAGAGGGGGGGACATGCTGATCGGACAGTGAGCAGTTGGCTGGGTCTTAGCAACTAGCCTAGAATATTCTAGAAAGAGCAGGAACTAGACCTGGCCCAGGCCAACAGTAACACTATCTTTTGAGATGGGCCTTGACAAGCAGCAGGACTAAAATACTCACAACGTGTGCCAAGGAATCTAGGGTGCCCTATAAATAGACCTCCAAAGTGTCTGCTGTTACACCTCTGAGATGCTGTATAGCTGCTGTAACATGTTCCTGAGGGAACCTGTGAGAAAAGAGCTTACTCTAACGGCCCGTCCACACTACAGCTTCGAAAGCTTCAAAAACGGTTTCCAACGCGCATAGCCGCGGGAAGTCATTTTGCTCAGGGGGTGCTGCCAAAAGTGGGGAGGGGGGCCGCTTAAAAAAAAGAAGAAAAAAGGCGGTGCCGGGTCGGCCCGGCTGTCAGCGATACGAGCAGCATAAATTGTTTGTTAAAGGCGAGACACAGCAGGCAAAAACATCGTTTTTCATGCACCGGTACATTTTGAGATGTTGTGCTATTTTGATTCCATAACATGTTTTCTTTCAGGCTTTTGGAAGGAAAACGTACAAAATACACACTTAAGTGTTTATTTTACTATAGTTTGTCCTAAATTCACCAAAAGTTAGCATTCTCGTAACAAAGTACCGCGACCGCTGTTTGCACCATGTCATCAGAGATATCGTTGGAAAGCTCCGTCTCTCCTGCACAATCTCATCGGATCCAAATATGGTCATTTCCTTTGTATCGGCAACCAATCGTGAAAGTACAAAAGGGTCTTAAACCAAGAAACGAAATCTCATTGGCTGGTGTCATCTTCTGACAACGTGATTCGTTCAGATGCGTCACGTGGTGTGCTAAAACACTTCCTGGTTAGCTTTCCACTAGAAATTTTAATCTCAATATGGCAAAAGAACGGCGAAAAAAACGTTCACAGACAACAACAATTGTCACTTGCATGAAGCAAGATTATACAAAAAACAAACGACCCCGAATATTAAATACCTTCACGGAGTGCGTCGAGGCGCAAGCTGTCATCCAAAGAACAGGAGGGTTTAGCTAGCGCCACACTGCAATCTGTAAAGGTTGTTTTCTCAAAATGAGTTTTTTCTCCTACTCTCCGAAATGTCCACTTCAGTTGCACTTACATACACCAAACCTTTCATTTATATTCCTATCAACATTATGAAGGCTTTTAATAAACAGTTTGTTCATATATCATTCATAGCCTGAATTATATAAGATTGTATACCTAAAAACATGGCGAAAATTGATATTTTAGGGCTGTTAACAGTATTTTCAGATTTATGGAGGAATAAAAAGAGATATCCAAAATCCCTTCTGTAAAAGCCTTGGATGCCAATATGAATACAAAATGAAACCTGGCTTTATCCAAAGTTTAGATTTCGGTTCCTGAAATGTGTTAAAATATGCGCATATTTAATGAGATAATGGGTCATTTGCATATTCATAAAACTTGTAATACAATAAACAATTGCCTTATTCTAGGTAATTAACTGGAGAAATGTCTTTAAGTTAAAAAAAATTACCCTATTCACCTGGGGTGTCTCGCCTTAACTGTTATGCTTAATAAACCATTATAGACCTACATCACCTAGCAACAGCTGCACATGCCCACACGCTAACTATGGGTCTTACAAACCTACATAACATTACAAATAGTCAGAAAATATTATTTACAATATTAATAAAACTATGAATTCAATTTTAACTGATTGACAAGGCAAAACACTGCACAGCGGCATTAAAGGAAAATATCGTCTTACCTTGCGTATGTCTT
>NW_011361587.1:0-2743 GCF_000735185.1 Notothenia coriiceps
CCTATCTCTGGAACCCATTGGTCGATTTTGATGATTGACATCTCTTTGTAACCGTTAGAGCCAATAGAATCGAGTTCCTAAAATCCATCAAACATTACCCATTGGTGAATGAGTGATGCGCAACCAGAATGCTCCGGAACCGGAAGCTGTCATACACTCTTGGTGGCTATCGTAGCAGCTAATATGAAATCTCAGTTTTTGACCTAAAAACTGAATGATGGATTATCAGAAATCATTTCAAAGGGACAGACACATCGGATTAACCATTGGATTAACCTTCAGCAACGCTTTTATCGTTTTAATGCCATTGAACACGACTTTTGATCAGAATAACAGCTAAGGTGAGACAATCATTTACATCTCCTGTGAATGCTCCGTAAAGCTACGTGTTGTGATGTCTGTGTTTGCTTCCTCTGTCGCAAGTTCTGATCGCTCAGTGATGATACTAATACCTATAGAATCTGTGGAATCTCAGCTTTAATCTGATATCTTGTATGTGCAGTTACGATAAGTGATAAGAGTATTTTTACCTTGAGTTCTGTGCTAAGTGCGTTAGCATCTTTTCGCTCAGGGCTCATTTAGAAGCTTCTTGTGAGACTTGTGTTTTGATTTGGTAAAAATGGTTCATATCGTCAGTTAGCTGAGTTTCTTCCCGTTAAGTGGGTATGACACATTAATAGGTTTTAAATGTTGAGAAGCCCTGAGACACAAAAACACCCTGCAGGCCCCGGATTATAGGCCTCTCGGGTTTAACAGGTTAAGGTGGTATTTTGGAGAGTTAAGGTGTTTATTGTCGAGTTAAGGTGGTATTTTGGAGAGTTAAGGTGTTTATTGGAGAGTTAAGGTGGTTTCTTTGGAGAGTTAAGGTGTTTATTGTCGAGTTAAGGTGGTATTTTGGAGAGTCATGGTGTTTCTTTGGAGAGTTAAGGTGTTTTTTGGGGGAGTTAAGATGTTATTTCAGAGAGTTAAGTTAAGATAGGACTTTATTTATCCCGAAGGAAATTGTTGTGCCAGAGTTACACAAATACAATAAACACAGCAGCACAATAATAATAAAACTGGACAGTAAAAAGAGCAATTAAATAACTACAGGAAACAGACGGTGACATAATTTATGTAAATATTCATCATGAGCTGATTGAAATGTTACTTTTGATGAAATATCTCGACAACTATTGGATGTTTTGCCGTGAAATGAATGTTTGTATCCACATTATTCCGTCCAGAATCAAATGAAATCTACAAAGTGAGTGTTACGCGTTCACAGTAAAAGCACAACAGGGATTTCATCAGTAGAGAACACAGTATTATTGGAGAACAGGCCGTACTAAACGCTGCCTCTCCTCACACCTCCTGGGCTTATGACCAAACGCCTGTAAAACCATGACTCATCATCGCAGCTGTACTTCGTGTTCGCTGCTAATTTGCAAACCTTTAGAGTTTACAGCAAAACGTTCTTTATTTAGCATTTAGCTCAGAGCACCAGCGGCTGTAGAGTCCTGTTGAAACCTTATTCACAGCTGCTTCAAAAGCACATGTTCAGACGTGTTGTGATGGTCAGGTGTCCGTTGGTAATGGTTTTACATTCATTCTGTTCTGCATGTCTTTGTACACATGTTTCTTCGTTGCCTATTTCTGAATCTTTTTAGTTGTTTTTTAGCTTATTGTGATCGTTTTGCATCTGTTTGGTTTTGGTTCGTCTCTGTTAACGGTTGTTATGCATATCTTTGAGTCTCTTCTGGGTCTTTTTGTGTCTTTAGTTGTTTGTTATTTGTGTTTTTGTGGTTGTTTTGCGTCCCGTTCTGGTCGTTTTGCGCGTCTTAGTAGAACATGCCGGTCTCTTTGGGGTCTTTTTGACGAACACAGATGGAGCACAGGCTCAAAGTTGCGAGAGGAAATGGGGGAAAAGCAAACCATCACCAGTAAACGGTGATGGCGCAGAAACACAAGAAGAGACATGTTTACTGAGACTCTGACTGATGGAGGACCCTCACCTGAGCTCCTGCTGATTCACCAGAGATGGTAAAGTACACACATCCTTTACTCAAGTAGAAGTACAGATACTCGTGTTTAAAAATACTCTGGTGAAAGTAGAAGTACTGACTAAACTTCTTTACTCAAGTGAAAGTAAAGAGGCTTTGAAATGTACTTCAGTAAAAAGTACCCATAACTAGCAGCTGTTTTAAAGAGTACCTGACCTCCCTTTATATTAATAGAACAATAATGTCATTGTTAGCTAATGAATGTTTCCATGCTGAACAACGGCAACATGACAACGTTTTCATTGGTCCCTCTTCTTTAGAGAAGACCAGGAAATGATGGATACACGGATCGTGTTCAAATCAATAGGCACGCAATGACTCTAAATAATAATGATCACGCCACCAAACACACATTCAGACTAAAGGAACCAGCCTGTTTGGAAAATGAGAGAAGTAGAAAGTACAGGTATTTGAGTTCAACATGTAAGAAGTAGAAAGTACAGCTATTTGTGTTCAACATGTAAGAAGTAGAAAGTACAGGTATTTGAGTTCAACATGTAAGAAGTAGAAAGTACAGGTATTTGGGTTCAACATGTGAGAAGTAGAAAGTACAGGTATTTGAGTTCAACATGTAAGAAGTAGAAAGTACAGGTATTTGAGTTCAACATGTAAGAAGTAGAAAGTACAGGTATTTGAGTTCAACATGTAAGAAGTAGAAAGTACAGGTATTTGGGTTCAACATGTAAGAAGTAGAAAGTACA
>NW_011361588.1:0-3033 GCF_000735185.1 Notothenia coriiceps
GCAGCCATCAGCTCTGACGCTGTGTGTGTGTAGCAATGCATTTAACTGGCGACCCAATCAAAACGGGTCCGCGACCCATTTTGGGTCGCGACCCTGAGTTTGGGAAAGGCTGCCCTAGAGAGGTGAATTTCGAAGTGAAATGACATGGAGTGATGCAAACCGAAACCTTCTGATTTTAGCCCTACAACTATAGACGACGAGATATTATTATTGCTGAATATTAAAATGAAGGTACAGTTTATTTTAATATGTTTTGTTTACAGACGTGGGTAGCATGTGACAACATCCGGAACTACCGGAAATGATAACTGCCGTGAAGTATTTCCTGTATTTTTAGAGTATTGATTACAGCGTTTAAAATGTATTAAATGAAAAGTCATGAAAGAGATAAGGAGGAGAAAAGGCGTGTTTAGTTATATATTGAATGTACAATGTCTGAATCCTCTGTTATGCGCAACAACGGACATTAAAGACGTGGAGGGCCGGCCCCCAGCAGCGCCAACCGGCCCACAGGGAGGAGCCAGCAGAGGATATTTAACAGCTGGAAGAGTGGTTCTCGCCCCTTTCCTTCGCTCTCGAGAGCCCGAGAACACAGCTGTTTCTCTCACTGAACCATCTTCTGCTTGTAACATTACCGCGCCTTTTTTAATTAAAGTACCCATTTGAACCTTCTCAGAGACTCCATTAGTCTCCTTTTTTAAAGCTTCTCTCCTGGACGCGAGAATAACGAACAAAGCTATCAAAAGCCAATGGTATATTTTTTGTATCAACATAATCGACTACATCAACAGTTAAACCCAGATAAAATGATCCTCAGCTCAACGGAGCGTTAGCCTCTTTCAGTACATCCATTCTGTTTTATATGGTACAGTCATAATGTGTGGGTGCGATCTCTGTGATATCATCATCTTTTCCAGAAACAGCAGCTAACAAAGCAGCTCTACAAGGGAATAAACTTGTCTTCAGGCAATCAATATAAACTGAGATTGGGACACCAGAACACTTCCCTTCAGCAGACTGTGGTGGCAGGTTTGTGTTAAGGACTTCATGGAAAGCAGTATTGATACTGAGTGAATCATCCTGGTGAAGTAATAGAATTAAAACAAAGCAGGCAGCAGAGACATTTATCAGCTCAAGCTCAACAATTATTTTCCTCAGGAGTTGGGAGGGACCACAAACAGAGAATTGTTGAAGTAATGCTTACACAACCAATATGATGTGTCTGCTGATAATTGTTTTCTACCACGTTTCCCAAATCAACTGGAAAAGGTAATAATAGGATTGTTTGAGACATCATGTCAAGGTATTTCTACGGTGGCTGTAATCACGATGCATCGGCCCAACACAAGTTCATTAGGGCAAACGCGCTGCAAGTTCAGAAACGATGCAGGAATAAAAACACAAATGTGCAAAAACACATGCCAATGAAGCTTATTTGCAGCGTTTTTTATTACCACCTTTTTTTATGTGATGGTCAAAGAGCCTGTTGCCCGTATGTGTTTTAAATGAAACAAATCGCTTTTTGAATAAATATGATGAAGTTCAATTTATATCTCATTATTTGTATGTACGTATTTGTCAAATTGAACCCTCCCTTCCTCTGATTCGTTCCAACTCCTGCCTCCAAACTCTGCTGCAGAAACTCTCCTCTCTACTCTCTCATCCTCTCTGGACTCTCTCTGTCCTCTCGCATCTCGGCAGGCTTTCAGTCCCCTCCTTCTCCCTGGCTAAATGACGCACTGCCTGCTAATAGAACCATCCTTCGGGCAGCAGAGCGGAAACGGTGGAAATCCAAACACCATGACGACCTCCTAATCTATCAGGCTCTCCTCTCCTCTTTCTCTGCTTCAATCTCTCAGGCAAAAAGCACTTTCTTTCAAGATAAGATCCAATCTTCCTATTCCAATCCCAAAAAACTATTTTCCATCTTCTCCACCCTCTTGGACCCCCCCAAAGCCCCTTCCCCCTCCTCCCTTCTGTCAAGCGACTTTGTTAACCACTTTGAAAAAAAGGTTGATGATATTTGCTCTTCTTTTCCTGACTCACCTTTAATCACCGCTGGGTCACCAGACCCACCTTTCACCCACACACTAACCTCCTTTACCCCTCTCTCTCCAAGTGAGGTTCTTACCCTCATTAACTCTGCCCGTCCTACCACCTGTCCTGTGG
This sequence comes from Notothenia coriiceps, assembly GCF_000735185.1. NCBI lineage: Eukaryota > Metazoa > Chordata > Actinopteri > Perciformes > Nototheniidae > Notothenia > Notothenia coriiceps. The sequence continues at coordinate 2,170 of NW_011361588.1, forward strand.
ACCCTACCCCTTCAAACCTCCTTCAGACTATCGCTCCTGATATTCTACCGTTTCTCACCCATTTCATCAACACTTCTCTAACTTCTGGTCACTTTCCAAACAGTCTCAAGGAAGCAAGAGTAAACCCTCTCCTAAAGAAACCCACTCTCAACCCGTCTGATGTTATAAACTACAGGCCTGTCTCTCTCCTCCCGTTCCTGTCTAAAACACTTGAACGCGCTGTCTTTAAACAACTCTCCTGTTATCTCCATCAGAACAACCTTCTGGATCCGCACCAGTCTGGTTTCAAGGCAGGTCACTCAACAGAAACTGCTCTCCTTGCTGTCTCTGAGGAACTGCACACTGCTAAAGCAGCCTCCCTCTCCTCTGTCATCATCCTTCTGGACCTGTCTGCTGCATTCGACACGGTGAACCATCAGATCCACCTTCGCACTCTCCAAGAACTTGGAGTTTCAGGCACTGCACTTTCCCTCCTCACCTCATACCTCAAAGACCGCACCTACAGGGTAACTTGGAGAGGGTCCGAGTCCGACCCTTGTCAATTAACTACAGGGGTCCCTCAGGGCTCTGTTCTTGTTCCCCTCCTCTTCTCCTTGTACACAAACTCGCTTGGATCAGTCATTAGTCCGCATGGTTTTTCATACCACTGCTACGCTGACGACACTCAATTAATTCTGTCCTTTCCCCGCTCAGAGACCCAGGTCGTCGCACGCATCTCTGCTTGTCTAGCTGACATCTCTCAGTGGATGTCTGCTCACCACCTCAAGCTAAACCTTGACAAGACTGAGCTGCTTCCTTTCCTTCCGGGAAAAGATTGTCCCACTCTTGACCTAACAATCAACATCGGCACCTCTATCGTTTCCC
>NW_011361589.1:0-3692 GCF_000735185.1 Notothenia coriiceps
TACTACTACTCTACTCTACTACTTCTACTCTCTCTACTCTCTCTCTCTTCTCTCTACTCTCTCTCTACTCTCTCTCTCTCTCTCTCTCTCTCTCTCTCTCTCTCTCTCTCTCTCTCTCTCTCTCTCTCTCCCTCGCACGCACGCACGCACGCACACACACACACACACACTGTGATGGTGGGTTAGGGCTCTGCTCTGGGAGATAAGCTAGGTCAGCAGCGGTGCTGGGTGGGTGTGGGTGTTGGGGGGGCTGCATGGTGAATAGCAATGTCCAAGACTAATCGGGATTAACTTCTAATCGCTTTAACCACTGGGCTGCTATTATAGGCACAGGCCCTGGCCCCTGATTAGCCCTTATCATGTCTGGGCTAGGAGGACACTGCAGGGGGAAGGGAGTTGGGGGAGGGGAGGCTGGTTGTCCACAGCATGGCTGCTCTCTTGGAATGAACACTGCTGCAGATTATTTCCGTCTAAAAATGTAAAACTCTTTGATTCTTTCATAATGCTAATGTATCTGAGTTTTCCCTTGTGTTCATTAAAATGCACGTGTCTGTACATAGCTGGGGGGGGGATATTCAATATTGGTCCTCTCCAATCTGTGGTTCACAGATTCTGGTCAGACGGCCATGGAGTTTGGATAATGTTCATCAGATGATTATAGTGATGCTTCTTTTTGTGCCACTATATCAAGCTAGGGTATAATCATACACAGAAACAACATTTCCATTTAACTGGAAGATTGCCATGATGTTTAGCAAATTACATCATATTACATGCACTGTTTAACTGTAGTGCATTTTAGTGCAGTAAAATATGAAAAAGAGTGATTGCTAGCTTTTAGAAGACATGATGTTGTCCTTTTAAAGGCGCATCAAATTCTAAAACATTTATATGGGATGTTCTGAGCAACACGTTTTGGCATTTAATTGGTAGGATATGTTATTTGTTGGTTATGACAAAACATAAATACTAACTTTACATCAAAATCATCAGTAACTCAAACATTTAGCTTTTTAGTTCACAATAATTAAGGATAAGTTACTTTTTACAATTTGAGGTATCAGCATATAGTGAATATCTTATGTCTACAAAGCTTCAAAGACCTGCAGATCAATAACATTAGGCGCGTTCACACCAAGTACTTTTCCCACAAAGGTTCCTGAGAACTCTTTAGTTATGATAAACTAAGTACAGATCGCGTTCACACCGGAAATTAGTTCCTGGGGGTGGATTAGGCAAATGAAGGCGCTGACGTCACTTCTTCTTCTTCTGCTTTGGATTTACTGGCAGGCCGCAAACAACTTCACGGCGTATACTGCCGCCCAAAATCCCCGGCCGGAAGTCCCCGGAGTTAGGGACTGGCTTCAGTAGAAGCTGCTGGGACTCCCAGCAGCTTCCAACGAAAGTCCCTGCTCTCTAGCAGGGACCGAAAAGGGGGTAAAAAAGTTTCTCTAGAACTAATTTAGTTCCTGGGACTTTTTGGTGCGAACGCAACTAAATCGTAGTTTTCAGGAACCTTTGTGGGAAAAGTACTTGGTGTGAACGCGGCTATTCAGTTACTTTTTGAAATGTTGTGAAATTTGTATCCATATAGAATACTTTTTGTTGAAATAATAGTAAAATAGTATTGTGCAAAGGAAGTGTAACCCACCTTCATTTTTACATTATATCCCAATGTATATCACAAATGATGGTAAGAAAATAAATAAAAAAGCCATGAGTAGTTATTTAGAGTCTCCATTTGACAGCCAATCGTAGTTTATTTAACCACCCTGTTATCTCATGTATTTCAGTTACGGACGAGTATACGCTGCCGACCCCTACAACCACACACTCACTCCAGCAGCCACATACAGCGTTGGTGCCATGGTAAGACCTGCCACACATCTGTCCTGCATTCATTATACCACTTCCTTTCTTCATTTCGACAAACATGTTTCAAAAATACACATTTGAGCTCAAGCATCTTGCATGTCATCTGCATGTTCAGTGAGAGCTGCACAAACTTGAGAGGAGTGAGACTAACTGACCAAACATTCAATTTGGTATTTATAGAAAATATGGAAACTGAGTTTTGGTGACATATTTATTTTAAAACCGTGCGAAGCATAACAATACATTATCACAGTAAGTTAAACACATAGGATTCTTGTGGACATCTTCCTCTTCTATACTACAAATCACCCTCTCCTCTTATGGCGCATTTTCACTACAGGGCCTCGCTCGGCCTCGCTCGGTATGGCTAGGCCTAGTTAGGACTGGCTCACTTTATGCTGCGTTTCCATTACAGTTTAGTAGCTGGGGCAGTAACTATAGTAACGCAGTGTAGGCGGAGCCGTGACGTCATCTTCAATGAGAACCACAGAAATACAACATCAGCCGTTAGCTGTTAGCCCTCAGAGCTCACAGCTCCTCATACTGTTCAGAAACTAGACAAAAGTTAAACAAGTACAAACCACAGACTGTCTGTGTCATGGCGAATACAGTCGCTGGTTTATTTATGTCTGTAGGCCGTTGTTTTGAGTGTGGATGGTCGGAGCATATACTGCGTTAGCTTAGCCGATCTCCATTCAGAAACACGCATAAAAGGTTTTTCGCCTGCCGTCTGTCTGCAGACTTGTCAAAGCATTAATTCATGGTTTTTACTAACCGGTATCAGTATGTTGTTACTTCGGCATCATTTTGAAACGTGTATTACAATTAAATCACGGTCAAATATGTTCATTTTGTTGTAGTTGTAGCCCCCTTGCCAGCGATTCTCTCTCTAGTTTAGCATACTCAGCCCGGTTGTTGGCCCGGAAAGAACCTCGATTTTGGGTAGTGGAAATGCGCCATTACAGTGCTAGCTTGTGTTTATTTGAGGAACAGAGGTTGTTATACCTAACGCTCTATGTTTGACTATACTATAAGAGAAACATGGACATTTTAAACATAGTCATGTACCAATGTATCTATGAATGTTATTTCTTCAATAAGGCAGTCATCCTCGTACTTTCTTCTTCTTGTCTCTGATTTGATTAATCTTTTCTTTGTGTTTATTCTATCCCACCAGCTGTCACATAAGTCATCATGCTGACTATAAATGGCTGTAATACGTCAGGGTCTCTTATTTGTTTCCTTCATCCTTTATTCTCCTCCTCCTTTACCTGTTCTAAAGACCATCTTACTTCCTTCTTTAGCCTGCTGGAAATGTTCCTTCTCATCTTCACTTCTGTCGACTTTTGTTGCTCCTTCTGACCCAGTTTCTCTGTTTTTTACCACAGCTGTTCTTCCTCCTGAGTCTTTGCAGTGCTTTATCTGTAATCTGGTGTTACACCTGGAGTTTTAAACACGTTCAGAAAGCCTCGAACAGCAGGAGACGTGTTTATGAGTTCCTATTCAGATAATATACCTCATCGCTGTTCAATCAGAGTCATTCTTCTCTGTCTGAATCATAGGTCTGAATGCATCGGGTTATTGTTGCGTGTTATATCTTGAGCTATTGTCGTGAATGGGAAGCAAGTTATTTTTAGGCTTGTGGAAGTCAAAGTAAATTGTATGCCAAGACAATCTTCGTGGTAACTGCATATATGATATACCAGTCAATATACAGGACTGTCTCAGAAAATTAGAATATTGTGATAAAGTTCTTTATTTTCTGTAATGCAATTAAAAAAACAAAAATGTCATACATTCTGGATTCATTACAAATC
>NW_011361590.1:0-8188 GCF_000735185.1 Notothenia coriiceps
GAAAAAGGTTCCCATTTCTGTTTGGCTGGGCGAATTGCAAACCACGCTCGCGTAAAATTCCGAAAAGTTTTGTGAAGCCGCCATTGTATTTGCTGGCATTAGCATTATTAGCATTAGCATTAGCCCCGCGCACCAACGGAGAGAGACTAACTTATGGCAACACAAAAGAAAACATGGGAGCGGTGGAGATGAGGAGGTGTCAGCGTTCTGGCGATTTACTCGGAAGGCTTCAGTAGAAGCTGCTGGGTCTCCCAGACTCCGGGGACTTCCGGCCGGGGACTTCGGGTGGCAGTATACGCCGTGAAGTTGTTTGCGGCCTGCCAGTAAACCCAAAGCAGAAGAAGAAGAAGTGACGTCAGCGGCTTCATTTGCCTAATCTTCCCTCAGGGAACTTATTCCGGTGTGAACGCGATCTGTACCTAGTTCCATGGGGGTACTAAGTGCTGGCACTAAGTACGGCAAAGTACTTGGTGTGAAAGCAGCTAAGGTCAGTAATAATGGATCAGCCAGAGTCCAGAAGTTGGAGGCACAGTTTTTGACATCATGTCAATGTTGAAAAAGCATTTGTTAACAATCATGAAAAGTATTCTACTTTTTATTTCAGTCTCCTTTTCTACATTTCAGAGGAATATTCAAACTCTTAACTTTGTTAAAACTATCCAAAAGGTTTTAAATAATTGTTTTAGGTTACTTAAAAGCAATGATATTAATTTGAACTCAACCTGAACCAGAGATAGATGTTTTTATACAATACCATGAAACCTGTTGACAATTTGTTTTTAATAAAATCAATGTTTTTTATATTTTTTGTGTGTAATACTTGCACGTTGCAACAAATAACACTCTAAAAGCAGCCTCTTGCAAGTCTATTTTTATTTTTTAATTGTAACGTTGTATTTTTACATTGTGTTATTCCTAGGATCTGAAGACTTCCTCTGCCTCTGTGTCAACACTACGTGGCCTTAGGCATGTTTCACTCTAAAAATACTGCTCTTCTACTTTTAGTATCTCCCTGTAAACACAAGAAGACTCCGGTAGGGAAAAATGGTTAAAAACAAACATTTTAAATATGAAATTGCACTTATAACCCTCAGTGTCTTATTGACATTACAGCTGTTGTGTGGAGACCACTTTCTGAAGCTGATCAAACAAGAATTAAGAGACTCCGGCGTGTCAGAATAAATCGTTTTTTTCTCTTTTGGACTTGTACCGTCAGTTCCCCTCCACCTTGTGTTTTATTCCTGTTGCATTTGTGGTTTTCGTGAAACTGGATTTTGGCACCAAGTGTGGTTTTGTACTTCCACAGAGACTGCTTACTTCTTATCTTTCTCTCAAACTCACACTGTAAACAAGCTAGCCATTCACGTCTGTTTGGCTTTCCGCTCGCCCCTCACTTCAAGTGCAGAATCAATAAATACACATGCGTATAAAATGCAGAACTTTGAAATAATGTAAATACATACAGGACTGTAAATGCAGAATTACGTACACACACTCTCCCTGCATGTGTTTATCTGGACTTCTGCTTTTACTCTGTGGTTTTGTCATGTGATGCTTAGGTGGGCAAAACAACCACATAAAGCACAGAAGGATTGAGAAATCATGGAAGCCTCGGAGGTAGTGGTGGGTAACACGTAAACTGGGTTTATATATCTTTTTACCAGCATAAACACTGTGCCCATATTCTGAGCATACACAAATATTGGTGTATTATCATAAAACGTATAAAACCAATGGAAATGGTTACTAATGCAGGAAACAGTGGCCAGTCAAAGCTTCGGTTCGACCACATTTCCATCGGTTAGAAGCATTTTTATTAAGGACAGGCTTCAAATACAAAGTGTTGACAAATCAAGAAAAAACGATGTGATGAGGGGTTAAGGAGTCCGATGCGTTTAGGGTTAAACAAAAAGTATTTGTTTTAATACAACATTCTACAAAAAAAGCCCTTCTATATCGAGAATATTCACCATCTTGAGTTTCATAAGAGGCCACTTACAACTAGAACGTCAACTATTGCGATACTGTACATAAGTGTTGCAGACCAGCTTTTAAACTGCTTTTTAAAACCACAACATCGAAATACATTTACATACAACAAATTACTATAGATAACATGTGTTCACATTTAGCGAATTAACTATTCAAACACTAATGATTCGTGGACTATAACCATTGATATGAGGGTTAGTGATGACTGCTGCTATCTATTTAAATGCGGGGAAGTTCTGCACAATCTCCTCAGGTTTGTTGCGCAACAGGGTCAAACTGCAACATCTTTCTGGTGATTTTTGTCCATCAGATGCTCCAGTTAAGACTTAAGACTCTTGAGCTTTATTCTTCTTGTGTCTTGAGATATAGAGCCCTGCTTCATTTGTTATTGGTGTCCTAAATCTCAAATGCTGCTGGTTGTTGCTTTGTAGCTTGAAAAGAGATTGGATACCCATCACACGGTGGAGCATTTGGTCAACTGGCTGCCTTTGAGTCTTCATGATGTCTTGTAGTTTGTCTTTCTTTGGTAGAGGGGGTCATCAGAAGCCAGTTTTGCAGCAACCAGTCCCAGAGACCACACATTGAATCGGATGTGTTGCATGAGCGCTCACAGGATACAGGATACACCAGTCGATCAGTTTCACCCTCAATGGTTGCTGCTGGCAATCCACAACCATAACGTTTTCTGGTGTTACATCGACATGCACAATTCCCAAGATGATCAGATTAGCCAGGGTTATTCTGAGAGAACTGAGGTGTAATCTTCCATGGGCTAATCACTACAAAGGGGCATCGTTTGACCCATAGTTTAAAAAAGGTGAAGTGCATATTTAAGTGAAAGTTCATGACTATCATATCATTGTAGCTGTTGAATGTTTCCATCACCGGTAGAGGCTTGATTGCTTGCTTGATAGGAGAGTACAAATCACTGAGAACATTCAGTGTGTTGGACTGGCATTAGAGGAAGTAATGACCAGAGATGGCAGAAGTACACACATCCTTTACTCGAGTAGAAGTACAGATACTCGTGTTTAAAAATACTCTGGTGAAAGTAGAAGTACTGACTAAACTTCTTTACTCAAGTCAAAGTAAAGAGGCTTTGAAATGTACTTCAGTAAAAAGTACCCATAACTAGCAGCTGTTTTAAAGAGTACCTGACCTCCCTTTATATTAATAGAACAATAATGTCATTGTTAGCTAATGAATGTTTCCATGGTGACCAACGGCAACATGACAACGTTTTCATTGGTCCCTCTTCTTTAGAGAAGACCAGGAAATGATGGATACACGGATCGTGTTCAAATCAATAGGCGCGCAATGACTCTAAATAATAATGATCACGCCACCAAACACACATTCAGACTAAAGGAACCAGCCTGTTTGGAAAATGAGAGAAGTAGAAAGTACAGGTATTTGAGTTCAACATGTAAGAAGTAGAAAGTACAGGTATTTGTGTTCAACATGTGAGAAGTAGAAAGTACAGGTATTTGAGTTCAACATGTAAGAAGTAGAAAGTACAGGTATTTGAGTTCAACATGTAAGAAGTAGAAAGTCTCTTATTCACCCCACGCTGCATCTCTTATTCATACATTCATCAACTTTTTCTTTCCTCTTTTCCATTATGTTGTCTTTTGCTCGTTGTCCTATGCTTGCTCCCCCCCTGTGTTGTCCTTTGCCTGTTCATGTAATGTTCATGTTCAATTTTCTTGTCCAATATGTTGTCTTCTGCCTGTTCACCCCCTTTCTGTACTTTTAATTTTTTTTGTAAGCGACTTTGGGTTATTGAAAAGCGCTATATAAATAAAAGTTATTATTATTATTATTAAAGTACAGGTATTTGTGTTCAAAATGTAAGAAGTAGAAAGTACAGGTATTTGTGTTCAACATGTAAGAAGTAGAAAGTACAGGTATTTGTGTTCAACATGTGAGAAGTAGAAAGTACAGGTATTTGTGTTCAACATATAAAAAGTAAAAAGTCGTCAGAAAAATAAGTAGTGGAGTAAAGTACTGATACCAGAAGAATGTGCTTAACAGTAACGAAGTATTTGTACTCCACCACTTCCCACCTCTGGTAATGACATATTATGACACACACACACGTAGGTTGCATTGGAAGTGACCCCAGTAAGCCAGCTTTCATTGCAGGATGTCTGAGTGCCAGTAGGTTCAGGTTCTGTGTGCTCAGGCCTGTTTGTGTACTTTGGGCCTTGCACTCCCTCAGAGAGAGGAAATAGAAATCAACAAAATAAATGAGGAAAGCCTTAAGAGCTCATATTGATTGGAATTAATTGCTAATGGCGTCACAAGCGAAAAAAACAAACAATCTAGCAAAGACTTCATTCTATAATTCAGCTGGTTTAAAGCTCAACGAGTGGGAGTTTTAATTATTAGGCATAATGTATGTTCATAAGTTATGGTGTGTGCAGGATGGATGTGTAGTTTTTTGGAGAGAATGATTGAAATGTTATTTAATTGTAATATGTTTTGTTATGTTTTGAGTTGTTATTCCCTGCTCCTCTAGAAGACTTACTGCCCATCTTTCTTATTGTCAATGATGGACAAATGAGTGCCTCGTATGGAGTCCCATTCTCCCTTTCCCCACCACCACATTAACACTTTTATAGTCCTGGCTTTTAGATATATGTGTTTTCTTTGGTTCCGTTCCCATCTAAGTCTTGCTTATTTAAAAGCCGCACAGCCACTCATACATTACCTGAGGAGTCTTAACATTATGTCACCATGGGACCGAGGTTCTGCTCCTGCACTTAAAAGCCCCCCCGATGACGGACAAAGCCATAATCAAACGAACTCTGAGGAAAACGCGCCTGCCTCGCTGTGTGCATGTGCTGCAAAGTGCAAACATACACATGGTAGATGTATGTGTTTAAGATTGATGCTACGTTAGGACATTGTGCACATGTGCAGCCCCAAGTGGTGGCAAGAAGCGATGGTTTGAAGGTTTCATAATACTTTGGAAAGTAGAAATTAAGACTGAATGATCAATTATGTAATATGGTCCCAACCTTTTTGACTTGTCATCAATGGAAAGAGAAGCAATGTCCACCTGCAGTCCCTTTGTATTGGTTCCTGTGTCTTTGTATTATGAGAAGTTTGATCGAACAGTGAATTTCCTGTCTCAAATAATTTCATTGCTTAAGGAAGTCAATGTTTCTGGTGTTTAATGATGAAAAAATAACAAATGCAAGAGAAAAGTCATAAAACGCACTTGGAGAAATTATATATTTTCAAATAATTTACCTTTTTTAGAATTAAGATCTGCAGTTGCGTACTGTTTTGGATTGCGTGTCCTCAATGCCGCTCAATAGTGGCAATTTTTGAAAGCCAATATAAAGTGTTAGGACTCCAGTTACTTAACTATTTCAACTATTTATCCATTTCTTAGTTTACCAATACGTAGTTTTATTTAACCTAGGTGTATTGCATTCATATTACAATTGACTTTAAGGAGGTTACCCAACCCTAACTCTAACTGACTCTAGTAAAGTTAACCATGTGTGCGTGTTCGTGTGTGTTGGAGGAGGGGCTCTGTAAGGAAGTCTGAAGGAAGGGGCAGATTTTTTTCGCCGGCGTACTTTCAAATTCTAGCGCACTCGAGTTGGTTTCTCCAAAATGACTCACCCTACCTTTAAGGAAGTCAATGTTTCTGGTGTTTGATGATGAAATAATGAACACATGTAAGAGAAAAGTCCTACAACTTACTTGGAAAACCTATTTTTTAATGACGTTTTTAATAAATTACCTTTTATAGAATTAGGATCTGCAGTTGCGTACTGTTTTGGATTGCGTGTCCTCAATGCCGCTCAATAGTGGCTTATTGCACGGTTTGAAAGCCAATATGTTAGGACTCCAGTTACCTAACTATTCATCCATTACTTTAACTTAATCTAAGTGTATCGCATTACAACCCAAACTCTAACTGACTCTAGTAAAGTTAACCACTTCTCCAACCTGCTAAACCCAAGAGAGCTTTCTTTCTATGTGAACAATCTGTTTCAACATCTAATAGCTGAATATTTTAACTGATATCCATTTATTTTGGTAACCTTTAGTTGAACGTACTTTAACAGTTCCATATAAAACGGCTATCCCCACTGTGTGCACTAACCTAGCTGCATTTAAGGAAGGCAAGGAGGCAGCTCTTTAAAGGGAAAAGGCTACCGAGCATAGATTCTGCTAAATACTACCGTCCAAAACGCTGAGTGAACAATGGCTGTGGTAGAGAAAGTGTGCCAGAGCCGACATGTCCAGTCCGACTGTCTGACCAGAGTCACATGAGTTGTTCTGAGTTTATTTTCTACAATGCCAATTAAGTGGAGCAAAGTTAGCTCACCAATAACAACCCAACTCATTTATTTTTATGGACCGTGACAAAATGACAGATACTTTAACCACTGGACACAGAAATGCATTGGCTCGGTGGTTTGAAGCTCCTCGAGAGAGCAGTGATGCCGGGTGGTCCTGAGTGAGGTTTTATAGGAAGCTTGTTGTCTCCTCCGGTCACTGGAGCATGACTTACACTGAAGGATCTGCAGCAGAGTGGTAGAAGATCGTTTTGGAGAGTGAGGACACCATCTGGAAAGCAAGACTTTTACAGAAACACTTCGAGCACGTCCTGCTAACTTGTTCTTGATGTATGACAACCCTGTCTCCTAAAAATTACGTTCCCACAGAACTAAACTGCATTCTCGATTACGTCTAGCTAGAGACGTATTTTCTCCCACGTTACGTTAGTTATGAACGTATCTTAAATACGTTTATTTTCTACATATCTTTGACATTTATTGTCTTGCTTATAATAATGATAATTTATAAATATCATTTTAGAGCACACATTTGAAATCGACAATCGGGCTCGATATATGGTTAAATTAAAATCAGTAGGCGAGGCTGTCATTTCGCCAGCCTTCAGGTTTGATCGCCGTCCAAATGACAGCGTTGGTTTCCCCAAAAGTGGGCGGGGCTGTAAAGTGACGTAGGTTTTAATCTCATCTATTTTTCAAAACCATTCTATTTAGTCTAACGTAAATTACGTAACGTGGGAGAAAATACGTTTCTTGCTAAACGTAATTGAGAATGCAGTTTAGTTCTGTGGGAACGTAATTTTTAGGAGACAGGGTTGTGTATGAACATGTTTCTGTTTGCTTCTCTTAAAAACCAAGAGGTGGATCAGATCTTTCCTTCGGAGCGGGATGTTGCCCTTGAGGCTGGACTTACTGTAAGTCCTACAGCCCTGGCATGGAGCCAATGACCGAGCTGCAGTATGTGAGGAGTTGGGAGACAGAGAGGGTTGGCAATAAGGGAAACATTTATGTTCTCCTACCAGATGTTACAGAGGTGGATCAGAGTTCCTTCACTTAAAGGGACTTGCATAACTAATACGATGAATGTGCCATCAGCATATTTAAATTGATATGAAGCAACTTTTTCTAAGTTAACAGATCCAATTATTGTGTAAAGTTGTTGTTTTATCAGTAGACAAGTAGATAAAAGCAACCCGGTCTCACAGTCTGCGTACAAATGACACGAATTTGCAAAGCCGTGCAATAGATACGCAGAAGTCCGCTTTTGCGTGCATATGATACGATGATATTACACCTCAAACATTAAAACAGAGAGCTCTGTGGCTTCAGGCTTGATCGCCGTTCCAATGATAGTTTTAATGTTTGCAGTGCAATAAACTACACAGCAGCTTATTGGGTTATGGTTAAATAAATGGCAAAGATATGTAGAAAATAAACGCATTTAAGATACGTTCATAACAAACGTAACGTGGGAGTATCATATGCACGCACAATCGGACTTCTGCGTATCTATTGCACGCCTTTGCAAAGTCGTGTCATTTGTACGCAGACTGAAGAGAGAGGGCTGATAAAAGAGTTACTTCAGGCAAACTTGACTCCAAGTAATGTGACTCCAGTTCTCATCAATGATGTAACAATCCCTAAGAAGTAAACACTTGTTTGTTAATGATAATATAAACCATCCAACTTGGAGGCAGGAGACTGTGAGACACACACACACACACACACACACACACACACACACACACACACACACACACACACACACACACACACACACACACACACACACACACAGACACTACTACGTACTACTACTACGTCGTCTCGTACGTACGTACGTCGTCGTACGTACGTAACGTAACGTACTACGT
>NW_011361591.1:0-5983 GCF_000735185.1 Notothenia coriiceps
AACATTTCTGCTAAAGAGCGGGCAAAGCAGTACCCCGATGTCTTTCACGAAAGTGGGGGGAAACTATTCTGCACCCCGTGCAACTGTGTGTTGGAGCATACGTCTGAGAGAAAGTCGACGGTGACGACCCACTTTGATTCATTCAAACATTCGAAAATGGTTCTGCTGCTGCGGACAAGAAAGCCAAACAACTCACGTTCACCGAGGGATCAACCTCCAAAACCCTTTCGAGGGCTACAAGAAACGAAGTGAGTAGCCTACAAGATTGAAGCTGCAGATAACGAACGAGTAAATGAAAACAGAATGAGGCGGAGAAGTGTGTGTGAGAGAGAGAGAGTGTGATTAAATCAGCCCCATTGCTTTTACAATAAATAAACATTGAATGTGTTTAATTGAATAGTAAAGGGGTTTAACGTTAGTGGCAGGTTGTGTGTGAGAGAGAATAAATAAGACAGCCCAATATTTAAAAAAAAAATCGATAATTCTTTTTCGCATATTTAGCATAATTCGCAACTTTCCGCATATTTTGCAACTTCCCGCAGTTTCACCGCATAAAATCACATAAAACCCCGCATGTTTTATCGCATAATCAAGGATTTTAGCCCGCGTTTTTCTGGAGGGTCTAATCAATAAACATTAGAAAGTGGTGCTCCTGACTACCATACAAGTTTAAGAAGATAATATTGGTTTTAAAGAATTCAAAGCTATAAACAGCAACAGGCTCTTTAACCAAGGCACTGTTAGCCTAACATGTAAACTAGTTGTTCACACTCAATATGTTTTAAAAAATAAAATAGAATTTGCTAATATTAAGTGATAATATTAGGATTAGTGTGAACAACTAGTTTACATGTTAGGCTAACAGTGCCTTGGTTAAAGAGCCTGTTGCTGTTTATAGCTTTGAATTCTTTAAAACCAATATTATCTTCTTNGGGCTATTTCATCGTTATCAGAAAATGATCATATAGGGCACATACGGAGCCGTTGGACCCCCAGAGCGTTGCGTATGCCGGTCTACCCACCTTGGGAGCCGTTACCTTAGTCGTTTAGTCCCCCCACACACACACACACAGAGCGGAGCAAGGCAGCGAAACTTAAAATAAGAAGCAGCATTTTATACGGCGCGCTATGCATGGGGCCGCCTTGTGGGGTTTCCCGACATGTCGTTTCAGTAAATTAAAGGGTGTTTCATGTTGTCGTTGCTGTGAACCTTCTTAATACCTTGGAAAATGCCGTTTAATACTTTTTAATACTTTTTAATAGCCTTAATTTTCGCTAAATTGATTTATCAACTTTTAGTACTTTTTAAGATCCCGCGGACACCCTGTTTTTACTTCTAATTCTTACATGTTGAACACAAATACCTGTACTTTCTACTTCTTACACTTTGAACACAAATACCTATACTTTCTACTTCTTACATGTTTAACACAAATACCTGTACTTTCTACTTCTTACATGTTGAACACAAATACCTACTTCTACTTGATGTATTTTAATAAATGTTAACTTGGCCCATTATGTGTCTATCCAAAGATAGAAAAAGTTTGAGAACCACTGATGTAACGAGTGATGTAAAGTAGGCTAACTAAGATTTACTCAAGTACTGTACTTAAGTATTTAAATGTTTTGCTTTGTACTTCTCCTCCACTACAGTTCAGAAGTAAATGGTGTACTTTTACTCCACTACATTTATTTAATAGCTTTAGTTACTTTACAGCTGGTCCTCCTACCTGAGCCACGGAGGGTGACAGCCGGGAGGAGGAGGCCATCATACCGAAGGGGTTTTCCCCGCCCTTCCCCGCCTTCAGGCCAGAGATCTTGAAGATGGCACTGGGCTTCTCGTTGGTGATGAAGCCGAGCAGCTGCCACACCGCGCCGCCGCCCGAGGGGTCCGGGAAGGAGAAGTGGACCGCTCCTCCGGTACCGGCGGGGAACGGAACCGTGCCCAGCATGAACACCACCACGTGGTTCACCTTCTCATAGTCCGGCAGGTTGAACACGAACTTGTCCGAGGCGACTTGCAGCGCGTCTGTCTGCACCAACCTGCCGGCCACCAGACAGCCGAACATCCCTCTGCAGCTGCTGGAGGATTCGCCGTTAGCTTCGCTGTTAGCCTGCCTGGCTTCAGCCCCTCCTAGTTATTTAAAAACCCAGCAGCACGCGTTATCCGGTAAAAGGCAGAGACATGACTCCCGCTGCCGGTGATGTTGATCTTAAAGACAGCTGTTACAGCCCGGTGGAAACTTCTAGTACAGTGTGGTGAAGTGCTGTAATGCTCGACTATCGATTATGCGTCCTGATAACTGTCCACTGTGTTTACTGTACTGAGTTCAATGCAAAGGGTTAATGTAGCCCTTTATTTAGACTGACAGGCAAACCTTACTCCCTGCAGAGCAAAGACATTATGGGATGTGACCAACAGCTTTCTGAACATTCTGAGAAGTCAGAACTCAATTTATTCTAAACTTAAGTCAAAACCCAACATAAACATTTTTCTTTTTTACAAAGATCAGTGGACTATATTACAATATCATTGTATTGTTATTTGTTAAGTCTTGTAATTGCATTGTTGAGTTTCATTCATTACATAACTACACCTTAGTTGTGTATATGATATGACAATAAACCATTTGAATTTAAAATGTATATAACTTTATTTATCAGTTTTGCAAAACAAGCTTAATAAGCCTTCATGAAAAAAGTTATTAGCATAACATCTTATTAAATTATTTTACCAGAATCAGAATAGCTTTATTTATTACATTCATTATAATAATGGTCAATTAAACTAAGCTAATGCCTTAAAATTGTCAGGTTTTGTATTTATACATATTTATTTTTATAAATAATAAATAACTACTTTTGCTGCAATGGTCACTCGAAAGGTCTTTAGTTTGACACTGGGAGAATGAGCTCATTGGGCTGCTGATCACCATAAGCTAAACAGTCTGTATATTGCACTACATTTGTATGATGTAAGCTTCGTTGATACTTTGCCTGCGGGAGTAAGAAAAAAATAGTTAGATATACCGGATATTATTTGATCTATTCCACCACTAGCTTAATCCCAAATAATGTAGAGGTGTGTTGTAGGTGCCTTAAATAACCCCTTATTTTATAGTGAGATGTATTTGCATGTTCATATAATAGCGATTTCAATGCCACCCCAAAATGATCACTGGTTCCATCCTGGCCACCCCACTGAAATTGTCCTGGCCCAGAAGCTACTTCACTGGTTTGATGAGGGTGGGCCATAGTATGCGTGTTTCGCCTGGGAGACTTTATGCAGGGCACATTTCGCCCTTCTATTTGTTGTGAGCCGCGAAGGCGCTCGATGACTCGGTTATCGACTTGGTACCACCAGCGGGATGTCAAGAAAGCTGGAGACCGGAAGTGAAAATCCTAAACAATAAAAGCTAACATTTCGAGAGGCAAAACAATACTACACAAATCAGCTGAAATGAAAACGCCTTTTAAGAATAAAGTGATGGAGAAGCTAGGAAAATAATCGAATAATTGATTTAGTAAGAAGAGTGATTTTGAGACTGTACCACAGTGTGAAATAATCTGAA
The DNA here is from genome assembly GCF_000735185.1 of Notothenia coriiceps. Classification (NCBI taxonomy): domain Eukaryota; kingdom Metazoa; phylum Chordata; class Actinopteri; order Perciformes; family Nototheniidae; genus Notothenia; species Notothenia coriiceps. The sequence goes on from NW_011361591.1 coordinate 3,576, forward strand.
TTTCACCTTGATTAAAGCTACGTTTGATGCAGCGCCATATAGAGAGAATATTCTATATTCTATTATATGGCTCTGGTTTGATGGAAACCAACTTGATTTGTTTGGGGTTCAATATCTTTGGGAATTATTGCAAGATTGTCCATAGCAGTGTAAAAAAAGTGTCTGGTGACAAATAAAGAGGGTCACATTCCTCCATTTCTTCTAACATGTGTTGTGTTTGGGGTCAATAAGGAAATACTGCCCTTCCAGTGTCAGCAGTCCAAAGGCTTGCTGTTGCCTCTCCTTTTGATTCGTACACTCCGGACAAAATGAGCAACAAAGTGTGGGCTTGCAAGTGGGTCCAACCCCTTCTAAATGTGCCACTATGCGCCCCCTCTAAATCCATCATCTCAAGTATATCCTTCTCATTGATGGTATGATGAAGAGCTCCAATGCTGACTTCATGTCTGACAGCGTATGTTGTGAGGCCTGGAACCATTTTCATGACATTAGACGCACTAAAGCTACTCCGTTGTTCAAGAGAGGAGCAGAACCATGATAACTTTACATGTTTTGGAAAGTGTCTGCTTGTGTTTGAGAGACAACAGGAGCATCTGCTCTGGGGTCTCCTTGTCATCAGAGGACGAATCCTCATAATCAGAGTCCTCCTCAACATTATCCTCTGGCTCAGACACTGTCTCTTCTTTGTCACTTTCACTGTCAAAGAGCTGTGACAAAACAAAACTCTGCTGAGAGAAAAACCTTTTCTTCAAAGGTAATGTTCGATTGAGAGAGGGACATAAGAGGAACCACACAGAGCACCAAGAGAAAAGGTTCAGACGGATGCTATGCAAGCTTTAGCATGTTTGCCCCTCCCCTACGTTGTGTAAACTAAATGTCCTCACAGGAACCAAATGTCCCATGTTGCTGGAAATATCAGAGTTCTCGCAATTTCCCACATCCACCACAACAGGGGCAGTTCTAGGGTTGGGCCAACGGGGGCCAGTGCCCCCCTAACACTGACTTTGGACCCCCTGTGGCCCCCCTGAAAATCAATAGATTATGATTAAACGATTTCTTGGCTGACGGAATAGGCGGAACTAACGTCATTTGTCATTCTAGTCGGACACACGTAAAAACTGTAACTATAAGTATCTGAAAAAAATATGTATACTGAAACAAATACCAATAACTGTATTGCATTGTTTTCTTATGCACAATTACTTCATACTGTCTTTGTCTTTTTCGTCCTGCATTTATTGGGCCCCCCTCAGAAAATAACTGGCCCCAGCCTGGCCCCCCCAGTCAATGTCTAGAACCGCCACTGTATTGAAGTGACTGTTATTTTGTATATATTGATTGTTGTGTCTTTTATCTAAATGTGTGCATATGTGTTAATGTGTCTGTTGATTGTGTATATAGGATATACATATTTATACATATTTTTATACATATCTATATTGTATAATTGTATTTTTGTATTCGGGATTGTGGGAAACGGTATTTCGATGTACACACAAACTGAAAGATTTACATTAAAGTTGACTTTATGTACATTTACACAGTGACCTTTGACCTCTGTATTTAACCCCTCCTAGCACTAGGAGCAGTTGGCAGCTGCCTTGCTCAAGGGCACCACAGCAGGGCCCAGGAGGTGAACTGGGACATCTCCAAGTACCAGTCCACACTCCCTAATTGGTTCTGGACTTTAACCGGCCACCCTCTGGTTCCCAAGCCGAGTCCCTACAGACTGAGCTGCTGCTGTCCGTTACTCTCCTTGATAATAAACATTAAGATTTGATGGTGAGTTATATATCTTTGGATGGTCACATAATAGGGAGTCTGGATGTATAATGGGGGGGGGGCATGTTTTATTTAAATATTTATCTAGGTAGTCAACAAAGAAACATAAAACACCAGAAACACATCTTTGTAAGAATTTTGTGATCATTTTCTTGAGCTTTAAACGGCGGCGCTCAAAATGAGCCCCAAGGATCAAAGGAAGACAAAAGTGAAGTCTCTGTTCTTTAATGTGAAAGTGAAGCGTCTCTGGCTGTCCGTCACTTTGGATCTGAGTTCAGTTTAGTCGTTTGTTACCCTCTTATTTTCCAAGTGCTCTAAAGGTTTAGTAAATCAAAGCAGCATTTACTTCTTGTAGGAGCCATCTTTGGGTGCTGTTGGTGTGTCAGTTTATTTATTTATACGTATAGTGCAATATTATTTTTGAACACTTGGTGGCGGGGTTTAGCTTCACCGGGTGTATATAAAGAGGTCATAGGTGACAGGAAGGGTAAGGACACAGGAGGAAGAGAGCATACCAGCTACATGGTTCATGTAGACGAGGATCGTTCCCCGGAAGTTCATGGCGGGCAATGTGAATGCATTGATAACAGGAGATAGAACTACGATTTTTGTGAGACTGCCCAAGG
>NW_011361592.1:0-3962 GCF_000735185.1 Notothenia coriiceps
CAGCAATGCGTCCCCCAGCTCTTTGGTTATCAGCAGAGTGATTGGTGATGAAAGAGGCGTCACATGACCCGGTGTTAGGGCTTAGAGCGTGGCACCAGGAGGTCCAGTAGCATGAGGTCCAACTTAACTGAGACCAGTAGCTCTGAACAATCATGGCCAGTAGGAACAAGAAACCAGGTACGTTTGAGAGGAATGCCTTTACAGAAAGAGGATGAAATACAGGTGGATAAGTTCACAGGTTTTAAGTTTCGCCAAAACACGATAATATTTGTCCAAATCTCCTCCTGTTATCCGAAGACTTTGTCTGTTTTAGCGGCTGTTAATAACTCTCTCTCTCTCTTTGTCTTTGTTTTCATTTCAGTTGATGCCGATGATATTAAGAGGCTAGGAAAGAGATTTAAGAAACTCGACCTCGATAACTCCGGCTCCCTGAGTGTGGAGGAGTTCATGTCCTTACCAGAGCTCCAGCAGAACGTGCAGCGAGTCATCAACATATTTGACACCGATGGAAACGGAGAAGTCGACTTTAAAGGTAAATTAATCATGAAGCTGTTTCCCTACTCCCTCTGGTATTCCCTTTGTTTTTAAAATGAAAATGTGTTAACGGTATCCTTTCTCAGTGTCCTCAAAATGACACGTTTGTGTTAAAGATACAGTCTGTCTGCTCCTGACTGTCCTCTGATTGAAATGCAATGGGCTGGCAAATGCACAACATCTGGCACGAGAAGTCTGACATTTGACAATTTAAGATCATTATTAAGTGCTTTGCCATTAACTTATGAATCAGTTAGAGGTGGGTGCATTTTTTGTAAAACTTTGCGAAAAACCTATGCAAGAAATGCCCTCTATCCTTGATTATGTCATTGGAATGTTTCACAATATCTATCTGATATCAAAACTATCACAATGGAGTTATCAAGTTATGTGTTTAAAGTTTAAGAAGCTTTTTCCCCATAAGAGCAAGCACAGATTACTGCACATTGGAAAGTGCTTCTAAATTCCCTTTAATGCATGAGGTGTCCGTGTATCCAGAAATCAAATGCAGTATTTACAGAAATCTGTCACTGATCGCAGCTGCATTTTTAGGGCTGATAACTAAATGTAGTTTAAACTTTTAAATCGAGAAAGTATCGCAGCCAATCAATAAATTAAGTCCTCTGATGTCATGACTTATGCTACAAATAATTTCTTCCTGCTTGAAACAAATATATATCATATTCATAATTAAACGCCTATATATCCACGTATGTTATATTATTGTGGCACGCATAATGACAGAATTGAATGGACACTTCCCTGGCCACAGAACAATGTAAATACAGCAGTCAGCTACACCTTTCTGCTCCCTGGGGTGAATTCAATGTACTTTAAATGTGTACTTAGGTAATAGTACTAGTTATATCTGAATTGCATCGAAGCCATTACTTTCTGAATCACCACCTGTATTTAGATTTCTACATGAATCTTTAAATGTGTTATATTATTTACTATTTAATTCAGTTATTGTTCAGTGCATTGTCTTGTATTTATTCCAATAGCAACAACACCATTTTTCCCAACCGGGGTTGTTTATTTTGGGTGTATAAATGATATTTATTATGTAGCAGGAGGTTTATTGTCTAACAGCAGTTTTAACTGATGATGATGTTTCTATACTTCAACAGAGTTCATCGAAGGAGTCTCCCAGTTCAGCGTCAAAGGTGACAAGGAGCAGAAGTTGCGTTGTAAGTGTCCATCAGTTTTCCTCATATCTCTGTAGCCTTGTTATCATTACTAAACTCAGTTATATACACTTCAAAGGTTTGTAATCTTTTGCCACATAGGCTTGATTGTGTACAGAGAATCTGTAAAAACAAAAAAGGGCGTATTTAGAGAGACTGAAAAAAACAAAAAAGTGCGTATTTAGAGTCTGAAAAAAAAGTGCGTATTTAGAGTCTGAAAAAACATAAAAGTGCGTATTTAGAGAATGAAAAAAAAAAAAGTGCATATTTAGAGAATCTTAAAAAAAAAAAGTGCGAATTTAGAGTCTTAAAAAAACTAAAAAGTGCTAACCCCCAACCCTCCTCTGAAACAAAAGAAAAAGTGCATATTTAGAGAGTCTGAAAAAACAAAAAAGTGCCTATTTTTCAGACACTCTAAATACGCACTTTTTCTTTTGTTTCAGAGGAGGGTTAGGGTTAAATTAAAAAGTGGCGACAGATAACCTACAGGTACAACAGTTACACTTACGGGACTGTCATTTTCCTTTGACTTATATCAGAGTATTTTACAGTTACTTTTACTGGACCTAAATACTGCCACCACCACTGTTGATTTGACAAAAAATACGTAAGCACATAAGTCAAGAGAAACACAAGTAAACAACTTTCCTGTGAGCCTGAGACATTCACAGTTACCTGCATTATGATTAAAAACAGGTGATGGATTTAAACAATTTAAACATGTAATACTGTCCTCTGACCAGCAGGGGGCAGCTTGAGGCCACGTGGAGAGAAACTGACGCTGATGTTTGTGGACACCTGTTTAGTTTTATACTTCCTGGTTTAGTTTCCTAGTACCTGAACAATCATAATCTTAACTCATAATATTCCAGCATACAATTACATTTGAGAGAATAGCTTAAAATGTTGAGTTACTGTTATTTATTTACATTTTATTCTACATTATACTTCTTTATTATACTTCTACTCCACATGTGAAAGGCCTGTGTTGTTGTTTTTATTCTACTACATGTATTTAACATTTTTAAGTTAATAGTTTTAATTAATAATGCTAAATATATTTCATATTTTGTTTGATGTATTATTTATATATTTAACTAAACGGCATTAATTAAAACTAGCACCACCTACTATTATATTACATGTATTTGATTACTTTAGTTACTTTAACGATCAAAATGTAAACTAATATTACAAAATGTAATCAACCAATCATTTGTTATGTATTCCGACCCTAACCGGCATTATAGATAGTACAAATAACATAACTCTACATTTACCAGCAGTATGAATGAACACATAAACAGATTAATACATCAATAATAATAATTAATTTATATAATGTCTTTAAATTGGTCATACTACATATTATGCCTTTTTATTTTTTGTGTTTAAAGTATATTTTATTAGGTTCCAGACGGCGCTGGCCAACACGCCTTTCACGGAGCCCCGTGCCTTGGCTGAGGAAGCGGATCGTTTTTTCCTGGCTACACAACAGCCCAGTGCAGAGACGTTAGCCGCGACGCTCAGCGGCCCCTCTGCAGTCAAGAAAGCGTGGCCACGACGACACTACGCCTGACCGCTATGCGGTGCGGCACATTCAGGACTTTTCGGCGCATCTGGCCGGTACGGGGGTGTTTTCCAAGGTGGACCAGGTGCCCATGCACCCCCTGGACATTCCCAAGACAGCAGTAATAACGCCTTTTGGACTTTTTGAGTCCCTGCAAATGCCTTTTGGACTCAAGAAGGCCGCTCAGACGTTCCAGCGCCAGATGGATTCGGTGCTGTGGGACCTGCCGTTCGTGTTTGTCTACCTCGACCACATACTCGTCGCCAGCGCTTCAGTGCAGGAGCACCTGTCCCACCTCCGAGCCCTTTTCACGCGGCTCAACGAACACAGATTAATCATCAATCCTGCAAAGTGCCAGTTCGGGGTGTCTGACATCGATTTCCTGGGGCACCGCGTCACCAAGGGCGGTGCGGCACCTCTGCCAGCGAAGGTGGAGGCTGTGCGGCTTTTCCTCGCCCGCTCACAGCCCAGTCGCTCCGTGAGTTTCTGGGGATGGTGACCTTCTACCACCGTTCCATCGCCCGGGCCGCGCACATCATGCGGCCGCTGTATGAAGCGTTGAAAGGCAAGACCCCCGTCCAGGCAATCGACTGGACAGCAGAGGTGGACGTCGCTTTTGCTGGGGGTCAAGACTGCGTTGGCTCAGGCGGCTTTGCTGGCACACCCATCAT
>NW_011361593.1:0-2660 GCF_000735185.1 Notothenia coriiceps
TCTGTAGCCACACTCGCAGCTCAACGAGGCTCCCTCCTGTCAGATGGAGGGAGTAAATACAGCGGCAAGCTTTGGGACGGACTCCCCTCTCTCCGGCAGAAACAGGAAATGCCGTAACTGTATGTAACAACGGTTTCAAATCAGCATCTCTTAGACAAAAAGTTTAAATTAATAACTCAAATAAAACTCCAAACATATTTCATTGTGTTCTTTGTAAAGCTCTTCTAGTTTTAAACCTGATGTTTATAAGCTTCTTAGTTTTTGCAAGTCTGTAAATATACACAACTTTATAATAAAATGCACACATTTACCTTTTTCTAGACTAAACACAGGTATGGTCCTAAGTTAAAACATTATGAGGTTATCATGAGGTTGTTAACATCGCAGTTTATCAGTGGATGTTTGCTGGAACTACTTGTAAACAGCGTGTTTCCTGACGGACACACACAGCGTGACTCCGGTCAGGTAGAGACCGGTCTCAAGTCAGCACAGCTGCAGACTCGCTGTTTGAGGGCTTGATAGCCCACTCCCCCTCCACACCGCTCCACACTCGTTGGTTTGGAACAGCCCTCAATATGGCGGACCCTCCGCGTGAACGCGCAAACGGAGGGGTAGGGTGTAGGGGTAGGGTGGAGGGGGCGGTTTGGGAATGGGCCTTAATGTAGCGGATCCTCCGTGCGAACGCGCAAACGGAGGGGTAGTGTGTAGGGGTATAGGGTGTAGGGCGTGGTTTGTGATTGGGCCTTAATGAAGGAAGTAACAATGAACTGATGTAGAAGGGGTGATGAGAAGATGATGGCGAATGACATGTCAACTGTCTGGTCTGGGAGGACGGGCTATGGTCCGTGCAGAGGTAGACTCAGAGTGGGGCTTCTGTCTCCGGAAGGATTCCACTCTGGCTGATTACGGACCCCCATACGGTTCCTAGATTCTATGGTTCTCTCTCACATCACCTACTGTTTAACGTCCTGGTCACATGCCAGTACAACTACTTTAAAACCACTGGAGTCATTGTACAAACAAACACTCAAAATACTGGACAAGAAATCTGTTTATTCACATTTCTGTCAAATACTTAAAAAATACAACTTGTTGAGCTGGGAAAACATAATTAAACATGCGAATGCTGGCCCTTTTTACAAGATTATCCATAGCCTTACCTCATCTCCTCTCAGACAGTTTATTATCATGCGGACAACTGCACATAGATAACAAGAGGTGCAGCGAGAGGAGACTGCATTATTCCACTCAGGAAAATGTATTTCATTCAGTCTTCATTTTCTGTTAAAGCTGCTCAGCAATTGAACTCAATCCCATCTACAATCAGAGACCAGCAGACTACATTTAGTCCCAATTCAAAACCTGGTTAGTGAGGAGTCAGCTCTGCCCACACTGACAAAAGTGTGCACCTTACAATCTACTGTCTGTCTACACTGCCTGTGTTTTAACATGTTCTTTTTTGTTTTGTTTTATTGGTTTTGCTTTGTTTTATTGTTCTGTTTATTTTTTTTTATTAATATTTCCAGTACTGTATGTTGCATGTTTTTATTTGATTGTATTTACTTGTTTAAAATGAAATGTGTCTTTAGGTTGATTTACAAAATCTGTCCAGGGACTACAGATGAAAATAACCTCTTGGCTAATTCTGGCACATTTATCGAAATGTTGATTAATGTGCACTGTCCTTGTTAAATACATGAATAAATAAAATAAATATTATTAAATATTATTATTAAAATATGCCCAAGTTGAATATGAAGGGAGACAGGTGGAGAGCATGAGGGGATATAGGGATAAGGGGAGGGAGGGATGGAGGGATGTAGGAATTAGATTAGATTCAACTTTATTGTCATTGTGCAAAGTACAGGTACAGGCGGAGCAGTTGCTGTACCACACTATGATGCAGTTAGTGAGAATGCTCTCGATGGTACAACGACCAGGATGGAGGAGTTCAGAGACCAAGTGAGGTCGTCAGAGATGTGAATGCCAAGGAACTTCGACACACGTTCCACTGCAACTCCGTTGATGCAGATGGGGGTGTGTGCATGGCTCCTGTCCCGCCTGGAGTCCACGATCATCTCCTTGGTCTTCTTGGTGTTAAAAGCCAGGTTGTTGTCAGAACACCACGAGGCCAGGTGCTGTACCTCCTAGGCCGTTTCGTCGTCACCTCTGTTCAGGCCTACCACCGTTGTGTCGTCTGCAAACTTTATTATGGTGTTATAATCATATACAGCAGTGCAGTCATGGTGAACAGGGAGTTCAGGAGAGGGCTCAACACGCAGCCTTGTGGCACATCGGTGTTCAAGGTAGAAGTGGAAGAGGAGAGGTTGTCTAACTTCACAGACTGGGGTGTGTTAGTCAGAAAATCCAGCATCCTGTTACAGAGCGATGTATTGATACCAAGCTGGCGAAGCTTGGAGATCAGCTTGGAGGGGATCACAGTGTTGAATGCTGAACTGAAACCTATGAACAGCATTCCGAGGTAAGATTTGGGGCTATCCAGGTGAGTCAGGGCAAAGTGGAGTGCCCTGGAGATGGCGTCCTCTGTTGACCTGTTGCAGCGGTAGGCAAACTGGTATGGATCCAGTGTAGCAGGCAGACAGGATTTCAGGTACGAGATAACCAGTCTCTCGATGATGGGGGTGAGTGCAACGGGACGG
>NW_011361594.1:0-7931 GCF_000735185.1 Notothenia coriiceps
TTTATGGCATCCCGTTGGATTTGACGTCATCTGAACAGGACATCGCACGCTCACTGCTTGATAGCGCGCGAAGGTCTGTTTACGCCGGTTGCTAAGCAACATCGTTATGGGGAAATGCACGTTTGCGTCCAAATGGTTGGAAGATAAGGAGGAAGGTCAATCAATACTGTATATAGTCAATGTGAGGTAAAGTGTGTCGCCAAGGTAACCGGTTAAAACTCCAAGTGACGATGTATGTCGTTAAAATGTATGGAAAGGGTCTTAAAAAAGTTCTTAAAAGGTTTTACATTTGACTTCAGGATTCCTGCATATACCCTGAAGCAGGAGAAGCCCATGTTTATAACTAAATACTTTTACTAATAACCAATGGTTGCATTCAATTTGAGTGTGTCAGTAAGCCAGTTATCTAAGATCAGGACTACTTGTACCTTTTTCTGCAGTTTATTTGCGGATACATGGAAAGAGTAAGGAGTAGCTCAAGTAATTTGAAAGAGGTAGAGATAAGGATTTGGATTTAGCTCTAACACCTGAACATCAGAGATTAAACGTATTTGCAGAGGAAACAGTCGGCTAAAAGGGATGGATTAAGAATTGAATTAGGGCCAATTAGGTTCTGTCCTTGACATAAGAAACTCTTAGTCCTCTCACACTAATAAGATTTGGGCGACTAATTGATTACTCGATTTATCAGATCTCTACAAAGAATCGTGCAAATGCACCTCTTTATGTGTTGAGTTTCCTAGAGATGAGTTTAGACATTTGTCAGAAAAGGGTTGGACAGCATTACAAAAAGATGCTTTGTAGAATCTTTGTTGACTAGGACAAAAATGACCCATGAATTGACTAATCGACAAAAGAGGACAGTCTTAGTCACATGATGAAGTTGATGAATGATACTCTAAAGGGGCTATTGTGCTTTTTTTGGGTTTTCCCTTTCCTGTAGTGTGTTATAAAGGTTTTAGTGCGTGTAAATGGTCATCAAAAAGCGAAAGGTGTTATATTATTGTACAGACTTCACTTAAAGGTGACCTATCATGCAAAATACACTTTTGTACGTCTTTTCTACATGAACATGTGTCCCCGGTGTTCCAGGGAACTCACCAAGTGTCAGAAAACACAACCCTCTCTATTTTCCTCCATACCCAAATCTCTTAAAAAGGGGCTGCAACGGATCTGATACAGACTGATCCAGATTTGAACACTTTTATGTCGTCACAGAAGTTGCGCTACGGCTATTGGGCCAACTCCACCAATCAGGAGGAGACAGCCACGGACATTGCCGTTGGAAAGCGCTGGAGACGCTGTAGTACATATTTCAGGCCTGTAGATGGTGCTGTTCTCACAGAATCAGCCCATGATACAAAGACAGTGTTAAATTGAGCGAAATGAGGAATGGATAAAATGTATGATCTGTTTGGTATTTCGAAAAATAAAAAGTATAAATATGCCTTATATAGGTATGGCCCTAAACTATATTATTCAAATATAGCATGCTAGGTCCACTTTAAATATGGCAGTATTTTATCTGCATTTTCTGCATTACTCTGAAAATGGAACGTGTCTAACGTGTCCCCCAGGTCGGGTTCTGATCTGTGCCAGTGATGACCGGACCTGTGCCCAGCTGCAGCAGTACATCCGGCTCGGCTCCGACTCGCTGCTCCACCGCCTCTACGCCCGCACCGCCGGCAAAAGTGACGCCGCTGCAGCCGCCGCCCTCGATCTCGATTGCCACAAAAAGGGCAACAGCTGGACGAAAAAAGGAGCCAAGGGAAAAGAGCCGGCGCAGAAAAAACCCACAAAGAGTAAAAAAAGACCCTCGCTGACTCTGACCCAGATGGTGGGGAAGGACAGGGCGGAGGAGGCGGCCATGATGGGCAGCAGTGGAGACGAGGATGAGGAGGAGGAACAGATGAAGCTGGATTTGTCATCAGATGCTTATTATGGAGTTCTGAAGGAGCCGCTGACTGTCATCCACCCTCTGAAGGGCCTCACTGACCCCCACAGCCTCACCAGGGTGCTGAACGAGGTGGAGCCCAGCTTCGTGGTGCTGTACGACGCTGAGATCAGTTTCGTCCGCCAGCTGGAGATCTACAAAGCTAGCCGGCCCGGGAAAACACTGAGGGTGTATTTCCTCATCTACGGAGGCTCCACGGAGGAACAGAAGTACCTGACGGCGCTGTCCAGGGAAAAGAAAGCCTTCGAACACCTCATCAGGTCAGAAACACGCTGCTCTCTGTCCGGTGATGTTTTGTTGTGTTGGTTTCTCTTTGGTGACTCTGTGTGTTTCTCCGCAGGGAAAAAGCTACCATGGTGATCCCAGAGGAGAGGGAGGGGCGGGAAGACACTAACCTGGACCTGGCAAGGAATTTAGGGCCTGCCAACGCCACCACCAACACCCGCAAAGCAGGCATGTCTATAGAACTGAAACGACTAGTCGCTATTTTCAAATATTTTGATGAGTGATTCATTGTTAGAGTTATTCTTCTTGCAAAAATGGCAGATTCCAGAGAGAAATACGGACACTGGAATGGAACTTTTTTTTATTATTAGTACTTTTCCCGGAAAAGGTTCCTGAGAACTACGATTTAGTTGCGTTCACACCAAAAAGTCCCAGGAACTAAATTAGTTCTAGAGAACCTTTTGTACCCCCTTTTCAGTCCCTGCTAGAGAGAAGGGACTTTCGTGGGAGAAAAAGGTTCCTGTGTCTGATTGGCTGGACGGAATGCAAACCACGCCCCGTCAAACTCCCAAACACTTTTGTGAAGCCGCCATTTTATTATCCTCGCATTAGCATTATTAGCATTACCCCGGCGCAGAAACGCAGAGAGACTAATTTATTACAACACAAAATAAAACATGGGAGCGGTGGAGAGGAGGAGGTGTCGGCGTTCTGGAAATTTACTCGGAAGGCCAGTCCCCAACCTCCGGGGACTTCCGGCCGGGGACTTCGGGTGGCAGTATACGCCGTGAAGTTGTTTGCGGCCTGCCAGTAAACCCAAAGCAGAGAAGAAGAAGAAGTGAAGTCAGCGGCTTCATTTGCCTAATCCACCCCCAGGAACTAATTTCCGGTGTGAACGCGATCTGTACTTAGTTCATGAGAACTAAAGAGTTCTCAGGAACCTTTGTGGGAAAAGTACTTGGTGTGAACGCGCCTATTTTCTGTACTTAAGATATATTATAACGTTAAATTAAAAAAAATTGACGAAAATAATTGGTATTGAAGATAAATATTCTGATGCCAGTAAAAGTAGGCTTTTATCTACTAAGAAAAAGACGTGCAAGGACATTGTGCATTTCTATTAAAAGAGTCAGATTCCTTTTTATTTATTGTTTTGTGGATTTATTTTATATATTTAGGATACTTGTTTTTTCCCACATTCCAATGTATGAATATTTTTTAAAATTATATAAATAATTGTTCTTTAAAGTTTTCATGCATTATTATTCTTTTTATATTTTATCAGAGGCATAAAATACAACAAAAAAACACTACCTTCACCTCCTTCCTCTATTTTTTGTCATTTTCAAACATCTATTGGTTCCCCTGGACAGTTTATTTTGTCTTACCTTATAAAATTCCCCACGATTTCTTAAATAAGTGTTTTTTGTTTTCCCATTTCCTGTCCACTAACCAGGAGGTCAGGAGCAGCCCAAAGACCCGTCCCGAGTCATCGTAGACATGCGTGAGTTTCGCAGTGAGCTGCCCTCGTTGCTGCACCGCCGCGGGCTGGACATCGAGCCCGTCACCCTGGAAGTGGGCGACTACATCCTGACCCCGGACACGTGCGTCGAGCGGAAGAGCGTCAGTGATCTGATTGGCTCCCTGCAGAGCGGCCGCCTCTACACTCAGTGTCTCTCCATGACTCGATACTACAAAAGACCAGTGCTGCTCATTGAGTTTGACCCAGCAAAACCCTTTTCCTTGATGGCTCGCTCTGATTTCCGTCATGAGATATCGGCCAATGACGTTTCTTCCAAACTCACCTTACTCACTTTGCATTTCCCTCGGCTCCGTATTCTCTGGTGCCCGTCCCCCCACGCCACTGCCGAGCTCTTCGAGGATCTGAAGAAAGGTCGCCTGGAGCCGGATGGTGCCGCCGCTCAGGCCATCACAGCCGAGTCAGACATGGTGGCCGAATCAGCTGACCTCTACAACCCCGGGCCGTATGACTTCCTGTTGAAAATGCCTGGGGTCAATATGAAAAACTACAGGGCTCTTGTGAAAAACGCAGACAGCCTGGCAGATTTAGCCAAACTCAGCCAGGAAAGGTTGGCAGAAATACTGGAGAATGCTAAAAATGCTAAGCAGCTGTTTGAGTTCCTGCATAATGATGCTGATGTCCCTGCTCCTGTGCAGAAGGGCAAGTGGACATGATGTGTGGAAATTGAATTGCTTCAAGAGGGATTAATCAAATGGACTTTCTTCTTCTTCAAAGCATCTGACTTATGTATATAATTATAATATTCCTGGTATCAGGAGGATTAGTTTTCAATGTACATTTTGATGATAATGGCATGATGTAAAATGATGCAGACTGAATTCACACCGTACAGAATGAGTCTGTCATCAAAAAGTATTATATTTATGTACAGAATGAACTGATATACTGCAATGTTTTTTCTATTGTATTTTGTAAACTACTCTGAAAATGGGACATGTTCTTAAATAACTTGGCAAGAATCAAATATTTTATAATAGTTTTGTTTACCTTTTATTTAAATAAATACATCTTTCTAGAACAACACTGTTTTATAACCCCTTTATTGTACTTAGACCCTTTTTAGAAACTCCACTTTATGATTTATAAAAAGTCAAGAAAATATGGGAAATGAAAATCACCCATTAGCTGGGCATGGTGTTTCTATGTTGCTCAGTTTCTGAAAACCGCATTCATTCAAGAAAAAAGACACGATTAGTTGTATTATTGGGTGGTCATACATACAAGGAAGTCCTGGGACTGCATCATGAAATCTAAAAGGAGTTTCCTGCATTAGTTTGACTGTATTGTGTTGTGAGAATGAGCATTTGTGATTTGTGTCACCTCAAATATCTATCAGATTCACACAGCAACCATAACACTACTCATCATATGTGAGGGGAGAAAACAGACATAGGATATTCTTTATGAGTGTTCAACGTATGAGTGTTGTTGTGATGTAGTTTAGTTTGAAAAAAATCGAGTCATGCTGATGGTAGGACGATAAATGCTGACTGACCGGTAAACAGAACAGATCCCTCCGCCACTCCCCCCCAAGGCTTCGTCATTACGTCACTCCGCGTCCGAACCTAGACCCAGTCGCAGCCATTTTACTCCGCGAAATAAACTTCATTCTCACAGCTACAGGAAACAAAACAACACACACGCGACCATTCCCCCGGGATAATGGATATCTCATTGTGAACAGAACACAATCCGGTTTCAAGTCTTCTCAAATAGGTGAGTCCACAGACCCGGGGCGACGCTGTCTTGTTTTTAGCATGGGTTAGCATGTGTTAGCTTGTGTTAGCTTAGCTGAGCTAACTGTGAGGTGGTTGTTGTTGAGCAGCGTTTGTGATAAGCAGACGAGGCTTGGTGCAATAGCACAGCAATATGGACATTAAGGGTTTGACTGCTACTCACATTGAGGTGTTTTAAGTCATTGTAAGAATGGCCGCTTCATCATGTTTTTAATTATTGGCACTGTCTGCACTCACCTGTCAGATTTAAAGTAGCTAAACAACGTTAGCTGATCCCACACCCACCTCTGCGATAACAGACACTGCAGACAGCCAAGCCAGGCAATAACACCTCTATAGGAAATATGTGTCCTGTCTCCTAATGCTATCTAGGTGTCAAGGAGAGATGGTACTTAGATCTTGTACTTGAGTAAAAGGTAGAAGTACCAAATGTAGGAATACTCTGTTACAGTAAAAGTCCTGCATTCAAAATGTGACTCAATTAAAAGTACAAAAAGATACTTAAAGTACCGAAAGTGAAAGTACTCATTATGCACATTGGCCCATTTCAGATGAATATATATATATATGATATGTTTTATAATGATTGATCATTAAAGTGTTATGAAAGCTGGTAAAGGTGCAGCTAGTTTGAATGACTTTGTATAATGCAGAGTAGCTTGTTAATTCACTCCAGGTGTACTAAGGTGTTTCTTTTTAGTTTTTTTTCATTAATCCAAATCTGCTACGTAATTTAAGATATTTTTTAAATATGGTGGAGTCAAAGTCCATGAATTACCTCTGAATAATAGTGGAGTAGAAAGTAGCAAAAATGTCCCTCAAAATTGTACTTAAGTTCAGTAGTACTTGGGTTAATGTACTTACCGTATTTACTTTAAACCACTGGTACTGCATGCTTATTACTTGAGCTAGCATGCTTTCAAAGGCTGGGGCATGCTGTGATTTGGGAGACTTATCACCCTGCTATTACTGAACTCGTGTTTTCTTATAGATGGTATTTGTACCTTTGTTATAGATGGCACAGATAGGTTGGAAAAAGGAAAGAGAGGGGATGACAAGCATGTGGTTCTAAAGTAACACTACTAAATATGACTAACCATGCACAGTGCACACTGTTAACAAGGCCCCCCCTCCCTCCCTCTTAAACCCTATGATGTTATCTTATTGCCTTCCCCACTGATTGAAGTGAGAAAAGTGAGGTAGTGCTGCAGTAAATCCAAACACATTGCGCTGTGTGTGAGTCATAAAGACTGGCAGGATGTGTTGTTTCACAGGCGGCTCTTTGCTGTCCAAGTCTGACACGGAGAAGAGTGAATTATTAGAGTTAACCTAAACACTGTGTAAGGCTGAAGGAAAAGTTATTATCCTTAAAGGCTGTGTGTCGTGTATATCTTGCTTATTTTAGAGCCACCCGTGCAGTATAAACTTGCAGGAAGACCGTCTACCCAGATCCCTTTAGCCTAGGGGTTCAGTGTCTCTTGTGTCAAATTAAATGACACTAGAGTAGAGACTTATTAAATATATGAAAATGTCCTATTTTTGACCGTTTTTCCATCCTCCAGGTGGAAAGAGTTGCGGAAGACATTAGTACTGAGGGTTATCTACCAACAGGAAAGCGTGCAACCCATAGTATCAGAAACTACTTTACATAACCAGCCTACATACTGTCTTTATTGCAGGCCACTCTCTATTAAGGTTTGTCTATCTAGCTGCTTTAATAGTCTCTTCTTAAGGCCCTGACACACCAATCTGACACCAAAGAACACGTCCCGACGGACCCGACTGTTGTGTCGCCTCACGTCTCTGCGTCTTGGCCATGTGTCGCACTGGAACACACCGCAAAGACTTCAGCCGACGGCCAAGAAGCACGTACGCACTGCGCATGCGTGAGTGGCAATAACTCTCCTTACCAGCAGGCGGCGGTAGTGTGGATTCGTCATTCAAAAGAGGCAACAACCGGAAGACAGACTGCGTGATAACCGAGAGAAGAAGAACAGACTGCATGATATATGTGACCCGCTCTATCGAAATCAGTCGGAAGTTGCAACGGCTCATTTCAAAATAAACGTGGATTTGCGTAAAAAACTATTTTTTCGGGGTTCGGGTGTTTTGTTTGATTTTAAACAAACAAAGTCTCGGCTTTCAGAATATGAAACTTTTATTTCCAAACTCACACGATAAATACATTCTTTAAGCTTGTAAAGGGAAGATTCTTTAAGCTTGTAAAGGGAAGATGACAGGCAATCGGATCTTGACATTATGAATGTAAGCGTAGAGTAATCATAAATAACACGGCAGGGTCCGTTACAGTTTGTTTTCATCTGATTTCAATTAAACAAAGTCTTGCCTTTCAGAATATTAAACTTGTTTAGGCAAATTCAGATGATAAATACAACTTTGAAGCTTGTAACGGCATAATTACAAGCGGAGAACGGAGTAATTTAACGTCACAGCAGGCATAACAACAGCCGGT
>NW_011361595.1:0-4175 GCF_000735185.1 Notothenia coriiceps
ACACACACACACACACACACAAACACACACACACACACACACACACACACACACACACACACACACACACACACACACACACACACACACACACACACACACACACACACACACACACACACACACACACACACACACACACACACAAAGCCAGGATAACAAAGAGGATTTAGCAGTGTACAAGCTGTGTGAATTATAATTGTTTCAACCGGAGATCAAATAGAGATCTATAGATTCATGTTGACTCCCAGAGTTGTAATTAAAGCTTTATTCACACACTCAACTAAAGCTTTGTTAAACACTAAATGTAAGGCCCGCTATTTCAAGGGAAGACTGGATTTACAGTTCCATCACCATTTCTTGTGAACATATATAATCATGTTGGTTAAGATAATCCTCAGTAAGCGGAGCCAAAGTGCCACGATCAGGATCTGTCATTTTATATCAGGCCGTGGTTAGTAAACTGAGAAGCTGAGATAACATCCTTACCAAGTCAAGCTAACCATGCTAGCTTTCAGGATTCATTTTATAACTTCCATTGCGCAATGGGTCCAAATCATTGACACAGGGGCGTGATGTGAGTCTGCTTGGAGGATTGACGTTGTTTCAAAGATTCAAGACTCAAAAGCTTTATTGTCATGTGCCCAGTAGCTACAGTTTAGATATGGCAATGGAAATCTCAAGCTCTTCCAACAATGCAACATAGTGTATATAGGACATAAACCAATACAAATAATTAAATACTGAACAAGTAATATTTTAAAAGTTAAGAGTGATAAACGGTTTCCAAGAAATTAGCCCAGCACTGCTTGACATGAAAGAAGTCATCTTGACTATAAGCGGTTTTAGCATTTTGACAAGTTGACATGAAAAGAACTGCAAGTGAATACTTTTCTTCACTGCCTTTAAATTCCATACCACCAGTGCGGGGCCTGTCCTGGGTTTGGCCGCTCGGAGCGCGTCCAGTTGGGGAGAGAATATTGCTTGGTAACAGGTAAACTGCATGAAGCGTCGAAATGAAAGCTTTTTTTGAAAATGTTAAAAGAATCTCCAGATTGTAAAAGATTGATTTCCGGTACAGCCCTAGTGCTCGCCATCCTTTGACACTGGCTTTGAGAGCAAGCCAGTAAGAGAGACTTTCCTTAGACTGGATTTGTGTTTCAAAAACAGAGAGCCAGTGCACATCAGAGTTACAATAAAGCACTTCAAAGTGAGTAATTGTGTAGCAAGGGTCAAGTCCAGGTTTCACTTGGAAAAAATTGCAGGTAACAGGTCGGTTTGAGACAGTAAGCTTAGGACAAACATGAAGATATTTTTGTCCAGTAGGAGCAATAACCTTAGAACTGAGTAGACACCACACCAAACAGCTGGTCAGTAACCACTGGAGCTCTGCCCCCTGTAAATACACCAAAAACATTGTCACGCACCAAAACAGAGATCTACACCAGCCATCAACCTGCACTGTGTACATGCAGTAATCTGTTATAGCTCACCTGCTGGGAGCCATGCTAAGTCCTTATCACAGCAGAGCACACACCTCTGCATGTCTCTATTCCAGTATATAAGTACCTCTCTAATCAAGGCAAAAAGGCCGAACAAAGTCGCTCATTAAAAGTAGGTAGCAAGAAAACGTTTGGTGAGATCCTGGATGGAGAGGTGTGTATGAACTGGAGCTGAATGAAGTCATACACTTCAGGTAAAGTTATTGTTTGCATGTACGTCTTCCTCGTGCGACACAAGTGACGTCATTGTAAACTGATGTCAATTGCAGATATCAAAGGTCTTCGTCTACGTGCTATACGAGAAAGACTGGATCTCAAGACTTCAGATTTGAATCTTCACACATTACACACACAAGATGGATCTTGGATGTGAATGTGTATGTATTTGTGTGATGGTGTTGATTTTTTTTTTACATGCACGCACGCACACACACACACACACACACACAACTATTCACATACAATGGACACATGCATATTCAGGGCACAGGGACACATACATACTCTCAATAAGGATGAAAATATATATAGAATTTACACAACAGCATCCGTTTGTATTGTGTGAGTGTTGGGGGTGGGAGAGCGCTATATGAAGTGTGGTGTTGAAAGTTAAAAAGTGTATCCTCTGTCATGCTCTTTCTTTGTTTATTTTAACCAGATTCCACTGTAGCGCCCGGTACATTAATGGGAAACCCTAAATGTTTGAGCACCCGCTATGAAACGTCAAGCTACCCCACAGCACCCCCAAAATAAATCTCTGGCGCCACCACTGAGCCTGACTATTTGTGTTGGGGGGGCCCGACTTATTTTTTTCTCCAAAGGGGGGGCCTGACAGAAAAAGTTTGAGAACCACTGAGTTAGCCTCACATCCAAAAAGCACACATCTCTTGTTTAACAGAACTCTTACAACTGTTATCCCACAGTAACATATTGTCCCCAACAACCCAATGACCTTAAACAACAGGTTGCATTACAATCTGCACCACTGTTCTCGTTTTATTTATTTCAAGTAAATGTATTTATACATAACCCTAGATTCGACTACAAAAAAAGAAGGGCAGATCTTTTTTGCATGGATTTAGCATTTTGTTTCCCTTTGTTTTAAAGCAATGAATCACCAATGATGAAAAAAATGCCCGAAAAGTCCGGAGTCCTTGGATGGAAATGTTGTTATATGTTTCTAGCCCAATTACTAATACTTTTGATCATGTTCTCTGCAAAACATCAACTGCATTCTTTCCCCAGCTGATGCTAACACAGAAACACTCCCATACAACCGTCCTCTCTTCCTCTGTATGGAAACAGTAGGAGCGTGATGGATGGGTGGATGTTCCTCCAGCTGACAGTGATGAAGTCACTGCTATGTGTAGCTCATTTGAAATTGAATGTTGTCACATTTCCCATTAAAGGACCCTGAACCACTCCACAGGGGGCGCTGCGTGAAAAAGCTGCTGTCTGAGTGAGCGGAAGATGGATGGATGGTTCCACTTCACTTGAGAGAACCACCTTACCATTCCAGTGTAAATGACACACCTGTGAAGCTGCAGGACTGAGTCACAGAGGAATATAGTCAGAGTTCCTCCAGGTTTACTGAGGGGCTTCCTCACAGACCCTCCATCACTCAGTGAGCTGGTTCTCCAGGTGACAGACGCCTGTCTTGAAGGCACTCGAGGGGGCAATCTGTTTGCTTTTGTCTTTCAGCCGACATGCTGCAGCTATGTTAATGCCTCTCTACGGCCTCTCTGCTTTCTCTCCCAGCAGTTCCCTCACTCTCCCCTCCAGAAAAGATGTCTTGTCTTGGTTGTATGGAAAGCCGATTTAGCTTGTATTCATTTCTGGAGGATATCAAACATTTAATTCTTACTAGTAAGAATGCTAATTCTTGATATCAAAAATGTAATTCTTACTAGTAAGAATGCAAATTTTTTCAACTAGTTGAAATTGAATTCTTGATATCAGAAATTGGTATTTTTAATAGTTCAAATGTAATTGTAACTAGTAACAATTGAATTACTGATATCAGAAATTGGCATTTGACCTAGTTCAAATTCCGACTCCCATTGAAATGAATGAGAAAAACAATGCAAATCTCACTAGTTAAAATTGCATTTCTGATATCAAGAATACACATTACAACTAGTTGCAATTGAATTTTTTATATCAAGAATTTGCATTCTTACTAGTAAGAATTTATTTTTTGATATCCTCCAGAAATGAATAAAAGCTAAATCGGCTTGCCATAGGGTTGAAAAAGTTCTGAAAGAGTGACGCAAGCTTTGTATTTGTGTTTTTTTAATGTGAGTGCTGAGAGTATAGGCGCTTTCACACTTTTCCCAGTATAGTTCCGATATTTCTTGAAATGTTGCGTTCACACAAATCTGGAACTAGAACTTAGTTCATCAGAACCTTTTCACCCCCTTTTCAGTCCCTGCTAGAGAGCAGGTACTTTCATGGGAGAAAAAGGTTCCCATTTCTGATTGGCTGGGCGGATTGCAAACCACGTCCCGTAAAACTCCGAAAAGTTTTGTGAAGCCGCCATTTAATTTGCTGGCATTAGCATTATTAGCATTAGCATTAGCCTAGCGCAGAAACGCAGAGAGACTAACTTATGGCAACACAAAAGAAAACATGGGAGCGGTGGAGATGAGGAGGTGTCGGCGTTCTGGCGATTTA
>NW_011361596.1:0-4458 GCF_000735185.1 Notothenia coriiceps
CAGCTGTGTGACAGGAGACGTGTTGAATTGTGTTATTTGGGTTTCTTGCTTTAGTAATGGCATTCATTCGTACTACATTAGATACCTGTCTGTGATGCAACGCCCTGTAATATTGCGTTTCTGTACAATATTAATGGTTTCTATAGCCGTGACGTCATAATGATGGTATTAAGAGGTGGGTTTATTCAGGTAGCAAACTACTGAAGGCCTAGGTGTGAAATGCCCACTACTGGTCTCACAATAACCCTAAACGTAGTCATTTGGGATGGGACCACCATTACTGACTTCCAACACTGTTCTAACAAAACCTGGGTGACCTTACATGAGAGGCTGGCATCAACACTCCACTGTACCCAACCACATCAACGCAATAGGGGAGGGGGGGCAACCGAAAACATTGCTCCTGGACCCATGCAAAGATGAGAGAGCCTGCTGGATCCCTGTGGTGCGAACACCAGTCACTGGAAAAAGTACTCAAGTGCGAGTATTTTTCCAATCATCAGTCTTGTGTGTTTACAAAAAAAGCACAAAACCACTACATAGTAGATCAGAATCTCTGCTTCAGAGTAGCATTTATTCACTTTGATGTCCGGTTAATTTCAATGTACTATCTGATGGCTATGCTTTTCAGGGTACTTTCCAAATGGTCTTCTGTAATGATCTTCCAGCTTGAAGCGTCATCCCGAACCTCTGGCTTTGTCTAGGAATTAATGCGTGGTCCCAACCTCTGTAGTTTAGTTTGTCTTTCCCTCTGCTGCTCCTTTCATATGCTCATTGGGTACTTGGACCTATCCCAGCACAGGAAGCTGAACTTCTTGTGTCCACCTTTCATGTGGTTCCAGGCAACAGGGAAAGAACACGCACACACACACACACACACACACACACACACACACACACACACACACACACACACACACACACACACACACACACACACACACACACACACACACACACACACACACACACCTAGAGAGAGGGATAGAAAGGGAAAAGGAGAGATAGTCATACAGTGAATACTGATTCCAAGGATAGATTTCATTGTCTGTGCTTGGTGGCTTGAATTGCTGACCTCGGCAGCTGCGAACACTGTTTCTTCTTGACTGTTTTGTTGCTGTACCTTAACCATTGTCCTCAATGTATATTATGACCATATGTATTTTATTGGCCATATGTTCATACCAAGCAAAAGGCACCCTGAGCTTTTAAGTTTTCCAGAAAGACAAGAGTCGGGATATACACTTTAAAAAATGCTGCTCCAAAAACCAGTAAAAAAATAATGAAAACGAGTAAACAAATCTGCCAATAGAACAAGTGAACATTTGCTGGGTTAGATTTATTGAAATAAGATGGGATATTTAGATTAATCCGATCTTCTAATTGGCTGGGAAAACGTATTTTAAACTATACTTTACCAGAATCAGCAAATGTTGTGTTACAAAATAAGCCACAAATGCTGTCTGCTTTCTGAAAAGAAATGTAAAAAGAAACCTTTCATCTGAGACGCAACTCAAAATAAGATGTTTTCAAGAGTCTTTGACTTAATAAGATAATTATGATGCTTTGTCTAAAACTCTCTATTACTATTTTGTAAGTTATTAGGTGTTATATCAAGTGAAAATACATATTCTGATTAGATATTAGACATATATTCAGCTATATTTCTAGTTTTTGTAGTTTGGAGTTGCAAATGAGAAACATTTTAACAAGTCAGAGGCAAACATTATCGCAGGAATGAAAATGTTGACCAAGTCCTACTTTTGCCCTACACTAACAGTCACCCTAACAGAACTGAATGTATCTTTGCCTCCATTTTGTCTCCCTGCTCCTCTCTATTCCCTCGTGGACTCTCCACACTGCTCAATCACATCAACTTCCCATTGCCTTTTCGACTCAGCTCTGAAATGACAATTCCAGATGTGGCTTAATAAATACTCTGAGGCCTGATGATTGAACCCTCGCTTCACTCGAGGAAGTTCACTGGAGAGCCATGTTTCAAGGTACCAACAGATGAGCCCGCTCGGTCTGAAACGGGAGATGTTTTTACTCTTCAAGAATAGAGCGTGCATGAGGCTCGGGGCTGGGAGCGACCCATGCTCTCCGCTAACTCTGAGAGTATGGTTCGCATTAGGGACACATCATATTTCATGTCTTTTTATCAAGAAGAGGGTCAGGAGTACGGGCTGCGCGGAGCTGGTGAGACCGCAAGCTAAAAATACATTTATGTGCCACGATTGAGGCTGCAGTTTTACGCCCCTCGCATGCATTGAAATGATTTAGAGTGGATCAACGTCAGCAGCATCAGCAGGCCTAAAAACACACTGTGTATTTACATGGTTGTGTCTTATAAGCCTGATGGGTCCCTGTCAACACTGACCACAAGTGGCAGATTTGGAATATGGAACACATGGGACAGTGGCAGAGTTGTTAGACAGAGTTAAAGAGGCTGCACAAACAGACATACTGCATGTTGTAGTATGAGTATTTTCATATCTGGTATTGGTGACTTTTGGACCATATAATTTATCGTAGTCATAGTTTGCAGTGAGCCTGTAAAGGATTTTCTAACAGTGTGATGATTTTTTGAAAAAAAGAAAAGAAAAAATGTTTTACCCATAATATGCATGCAGCAAACTCATAAACAACCTGCTGTTGTCCATATATTTGTAGGTGGGCCTCGTCTTTCTCAAATGTTGTCTTCCTAATTATTAAACGTGTAAAGGGATGTCTACTTGCATTTATGTCTCTTTTTGTTCATGCTTGGGCCTCAATTCAGAAATAAGCTATACACTCTTCACAGATGGCAGAAAGAGCATGCATATTAGTTTACTTTTTTATAAGCTTTGAATCTTCTAACCCTAACCCTAAACCCATTAAGATGAAATGTGCTACTGGAGACACCTACTGTAGTGGGACTTTCATAGAGGCAGAGTTGAGTGAATTGTCAGGTGTTCATATTTGTGCCTGCGGAGACGTTTTCTAACCACAGAAGGTGTAGTTAAAGGGGACCTATCATGCAAAACGCACTCTTTAGAATAGAATCGTTTAATGTCATTATACATGTACAATGAGATAATAAATGCTTCTCCCTTTCAAAAGGTGCCATCAAAACAAAAAACATCACAACATAAGACAACAAATACACGCAGCATATATACTTAGGAATAAGGAATAAGGAATAAAGGAATAAGGAATAAAGTGCAAAAATTGTTTCCAGGAGTATAAGAATAAAATCTGTAATGTAATAAATAATAATAATAGTATGTATTTATAATAATAATAATAATAATAGTAATGATATATAATGTATGTATATATGTACAGAGTCACATTTATGATGATTAAGAGGTATGATTTCAGGTGTTAAGAGCAATGATGGCTCTTGGGAGAAAACTGTCTTTGAGTCTGTTTGTTTTGGATGTGATACACCTGTGGCGCCTGCCGGAGGGCAGCAGGTTGAACAGGTGAAAGCCGGGGTGTGAGCTGTCCTTGAGAACGTTTTTGGCTCTACTGAGGCAGCGGGAGGTGTAAATGTCCATCAGGGAGGGGAGAGGGCAGCCGATGATCCTCTTTGCTGCTTTTACGACTCTCTGAAGCCTCATCCTGTCTGCCTCAGTGCAGCTGGCGTACCACACTGTGATGCAGTATGTCAGTAGGCTCTCGATGGTAGAGCGGTAGAAGGTCACCAGCAGCTTAGTGGCCAAGTTGTTCTTCCTGAGCACCCTCAGGAAGTGCAGACGCTGCTGGGCCTTCTTGATGACAGCTGTGGTGTTGTCCTTCCAGGAAAGGTTGTTGGTGATGAGGACGCCAAGGAACATGAAGGTGTGGACCCTCTCCACACACTCGCCGTTAATGTCGAGGGGAGCGAGGTCGGTAGTATTCCTCCTGAAGTCTACGATGATTTCTTTGGTTTTTGTGGGGTTCAGTGCCAGGTTGTTCACTGAACACCACGCTGAGAGCTTCAGTACCTCACTCCTGTAGGCCGACTCGTCTCCTCCTGAGATGAGCCCCACCACAGTGGTGTCGTCAGCAAACTTGACGATGATGTTCTCTGGGTGGGCTGGACTGCATTCGTGGGTGTAGAGCGAGTACAGGAGAGGGCTCAGCACACAGCCCTGAGGAGAGCCGGTGCTGAGAGTGCAGGTGGAGGAGTGATGGGGGCCAAGTCTCACACGCTGGGGGCGGTTAGTGAGGAAACCTTTGATCCAGGAACAGGTGGGTGGGGGAAGGCCTAGGTTTGACAGTTTGCAAACTAGAATGTCCGGGATGATTGTGTTGAACGCTGAGCTGTAGTCAATAAAGAGCAATCTGACGTAGCTCCCACGATGCTCCAGGTGGCTCAGTGCAGAGTGGAGAGCTATGGCTATGGTGTCTTCAGTGGATCTATTTGCTCTGTAGGCAAACTGGTGTGGGTCGAGGGTGGGGGGAAGGCAGCCCTTTATGTGATGTAACACC
>NW_011361597.1:0-6470 GCF_000735185.1 Notothenia coriiceps
CCTGTCAGTAGTTCAACAACTATTAGAATTGTAGTAATGTCTATAGACCAATTGGTTGATACTAGAAATTATTTGAAACAGTTTAATAAAGTGTGCGCGTGTGTGTGTGTGTCAACTGTGCTATTCTGGGTAACAGTCATACACGTTTCGGTCTCTTAATGCTACTTCATTGCCCTGTCCTTCAGTAACTTAACTCTAAAATATACCATTCTGTCTCCTGGTCTCCATAGCAACATCATCCTGGCATTTGCGGGCACGTTGCGTCACGGTTTGATCCCCAATCTGCTGGGTGAGGGTCGCTTTGCTCGCTTCAACTGCCGTGATGCTGTGTGGTGGTGGCTGCAGTGCATTCAGGTAGTAATATGGTAGAATATATGGCTGATGTAAAGAAGGAGGTCTAAATACATTTCAATTTCAACAAGCAAGCAATCCCCTCTAAAGTTATTCCTAACTATATTAAATGTTTGTTCACCTGCAATAAATAAAGAAAAGTAATGTATTTCTACATACACATACAGTATGATCTTATATTGTCTTTTAATAATGTACTTATTTATAAACTTTAACCTCCTTTGTGCTTTCTTCAGGACTACACTTCCCACGTTCCTCAGGGGCATGAAATCCTTCAGTGCCCTGTAACACGCATGTACCCTACTGATGACTCTGAACCTCTGACCCCTGGAGAAGTGGTATGTACAACTGACAAACACACACACAGTTAACCTGTTAAGCCCCGAGCCTGTTTTTCAGGTCTCAGGCTCGAAAATGACATTCCCAGAACAAATGACCATATCTTCCCTTCTAAAAGTGTTAAATTAATAATCTTTTTCCTCAAAGCAAGGTCACACCTGTAAGTGGGATGTAGAAGTGTCAGAATCAATATAGATGTTTTTATTTTAAAGTAAATTCAGATTGAACACAGTAAAAAAATTTAAATTATTGTGTCCGTCCAAAAGAAAAAAATTACTTATAGTGAAAACCACCCTTGAATGATGGGATGGTAGACAGTTTAGGAATCCAAACTACAACATATAATAAGTACCCTGTATCAAGATTGATGCAAATCAAGTGAAATTTGACCTTTTTAGAGATGTTTAGAAAAAAAAAACACTTCTGGGGTCATTTGGGTGGATTTGACCTATCTCTGGCCCCCCTTGGTCGATTTTGCTGATTGACATCTCTTTCTAACCGTCAGAGCCAATGGAATCGAGGGAAACTCCCACATACTCATACTTATTCGGAAATGTGTGTGAGACTGCCGCATAGCTAAGACCGGAAGCTGCGATAACTCTGGTGGCTACCATTAGCAGCTAACTTTTACTCTCCGATTTTTACATAAAAATTGAATTATGGATTATAAATTTAAAAAAATATTACCCAGAAACATTATCAACCTATGGATTAACCGATTCAGCTGCGTTTTTTCTCGTTTTAATGCCATTGAACAAGTCTTTTGATCAGATTGACAGCTACGGTGAGACGATCTCCCGTAAAAGCTCCGTAAAGGTACGTGTTGTGATGTCCGTGTTTGCTTCTCCTGTCAATAGTTCGGATCACTCAGTGATGATATATATACCTAAATAATCTGTGGAACCTCAGCTTTAATCGGATATCTTGTATGTGCAGCTACGATAAGTAATAAGGGTATCTTTTATCTTGAGTTCTGTGCCAAAGTGCGTTAGCATTTTTCGCTCAGGGGTCATTTAGATGCTTCTTATGAGACTTGTGTTTTGTTTTGGTAAAATTGGTTTGTATCGTCAGTTAGCTGAGATTATTCCCGTTAATCTGGTATAACACATTAATAGGTTCTTAAATATTAAGATCCCCTGAGACACAGTGTCGTGAAAAAAAAAACATAGCGCGGGGACCTTGGGGCTTAACAGGTTAAACACTCCAACAGGAAGTTATTAAACCCTCATCCAGGAAGTTCTTAAACCCTTCAACAGGAAGTTATCAAACACTCCAACAGGATGTGATGAAACCCTCATCCAGGAAGTTATTAGACCCTTCAATAGGAAGTTATTAAACCCTCATCCAGGAAGTTATTAAAAACTCCAAAAGGAAGATATTAAACCCTCATCCAGGAAGTTATTAACCAGTTAAGCCGGAAACTTCTTGCAGGAAACAGTGTCTGAGGGCATGTTCATTAAATAAACTATGAATGTTTTATATTCATCTAACGGAAAGAAACTCATCTACAGTTAGATGAGTTTCTTTCCGTTAGATGAATATAAAACATTCATAGTTTATTTAATGAACATGCCCTCAGACACTGTTTCCTGCAAGAAGTTTCCGGCTTAACNAATATCAGCCACAAGTTTAAACAGCAGAGCTCAGGATGAACTCGCAGAGCTATGGACCGCTCCCTGAAACTGAAGCACGGGGAACTACGTCTGGATATATGTTGGATGCTTGTGGGACACTAGTATCCATCCCTCTCAGAGAGTGCCATCAAGGTGCTTTTACAGTTTCCAACCTCCTACTTGTGCGAGCTGGCGTTTTCCTCACTCGCATATGTCAAAAACAAGACCCGGACCCGGCTGTCAGTGGAGCAGGACCTCCGCGTTGCGCTGTCCACTATCCCCCCACGCATCAAGAGACTCTGCTCACAAAAGCAGGCACAAGTGTCGCACTAGCACCGTGTAACGGTCTGAGAAATGTTTATGTTTGGATGTTAATTTGTGTGCCTTTCTTATAAATGTATGATTTATGATTTTGTCAATCAGTATTATCTGGATAGCGAAATGCAGAATGTTTCATATTTGGGATGTGGTTGATGAGTCACATGACCACAGTCAGGTCAGAGGGCATTGTTTCATCCCTCCAATTCTATTAAGTTATTATTTAATCTAAGTGATCATAGGCCTGCCTCTTTTGAAATCCAAACGTAAAATAATAACTGTATTGATATGTATTCGTGTTTTTACACAGGTAGGCCTACTATTTTCAGCCAAAACAAAAGAGCCTACTTAGTAGGCCTGTTTATAATATTGAATTCATCATAGAAATGGTGTTGACATTTTTAGTCTGTTTCTTGTTATTATGTGTGAATACATTATTTGTTCTATAAAATGTTCTATTCAATTAAATACACATTTGAAAACCAATTTATGGTGTATTTATGGTTTTTAGTTTAAGCTCTGAAATGGTTTTTAAATTTACAAAAAGTTGGGGTGCCTTGGGGTCGAGAAATATTTTCAGGGGTGCCTTGGTAAAAAAAAGGTTGGGAACCACTGGTCTAGGTTATGTAGGTAAACAAAGGAGTCCAATGGAGGTGTTCCAGGCAGGGGGGGAGTGTGGAGGGAACTTCGGGATTTTATATAACACACTACAGGAAATAAACGCCAAAATGCATAATAGGTCCGCTTGAACCAACAATATCTCTAATTTAAATTTCTTTGTCTAAATATTGCAATTATTTGATCAAAACAGATGCTGATTGGTAATGCCTTAGTTATTTGTAATGCTGGATGATTCCCCTGCATGGTAGAGCTGGCGGTCCTTGCACAGGGGCTGAATCCTGGCTTGCTGAACCCAGGTACGATTCTGACCTGGTGCCCATTTACCCGCTTCATCCTCTCTGTCACCCCTCTTTCAAGTCTGTCTGGTAGTCCAAACAATTGAATGTAAATTAATCTTTGCATTATACGGCGGCACTGTAAGGTGTGCTGGCTATCACAGAAACAAGGGAGACGAGAACTCCCCCACCTTGTCTGTATATTTTTTAATGTAATTCATTAGTGTGTTCAGTGCACACGTCCTTATTTTATCATTTTGCGTGTACATTCCTACTGTGTGTTGCTCTGGAGGAGTTGTGTAGTGCGGGATCAGACGTGTTTCCACAGAATTACTTTGACTGGGACAGTTTTAGTGAAATGCACAAAGAGGGAGAGAGAAAGACTCCTCCTCTCAGGTACTAGCCCGGGCCAGATCCATTCATTTCAACACAAGCCATGAATTAGTTAACCTAATAGAGCTGAAACAATCCGTTGATGAGGAAGCAGAATTCTCTATTTCTACCTTCATGGGGATTTTCCGCGGTTCTGTCTTAAACTAAAATAGTGAAATTAAAATTGTGAGATAACAGACTATAAAACAATCTTCAGTTGCAACCCTAACTCGTTTACTAAAACAATGTCACATCAGTTTCAAATCAGCAATCTTAATATCATTTTCACTCATTAAAGGGAACATCTAAACTCATTCAGCACCTTCTTTCTCTAAAAGTGTAGTGCAAAAGAAAGTCTAATTTGTCATGTTTTTTAGTCCCACTGCTTTTCTGTTTTAGTTTTTCTCTTTTTTTATAACTAAACAGCATTGTATCACTGACATGTCGATTGTTTTAACCAGTTTAGCCCTGAGCCTGTTTTTCAGGTATCAGGCTTGGAAATGACATTCCCAGAACAAATGACCATATCTTCCCTTCTAAAAGGGTTAAATTAATAATCTTACAGTGAAAACTACCTTTGGACGATGGTAAGGTAGACTAAAAGCTTTAGGAATCCAAAGTAAAACATATAATAAGTACAAAACAAGAGACATTTGACCTTTTTAGAGAGGTTTAGCAAAACAAACTCCACATCTGAGGTGATTTGGGTGGAAATGGGGGTTTTGCTGTTTCTCTGGAACCCATTGGTCGATTTTGGTGACTGACACCTCTTTCTGACCGTTAGAGCCAATAGAATCGAAGGGGAATCTCCCCACACACACACATGGTCACGCACGCAGTTTTGCTCCAGAGTGAAGCTGTCTCTAGGTCTGACATCTCAAAACCGAAAAGCAGATTTATTGCTCATGGATTATCAGAAATCATTTCAAAGTGACACAGACACATTGGATTAATTTATGGATTAACTTCAGCATCGTTTTTATCGCTTTAATGCCATTGAAGACAACTTTTGACCAGACTACAACACAGGTGAGCCATGTTAGCGTTTCTAGCTACCTAGCTCCATATGTTTTGATGTGTGTTCTTGTTATTATCTCAGAGAGTTCGTATAATTGAGTGATAATGAAGGGTACCCCTCGATTCTGTGTCACCTCACGATGTGAAACGATGGGTTGGATGTGCAGCAAAGATAAATAATAAGGTTTTGTGAGTGAATTTCGGTGCAGTCATCTGTTAGCATGTTTCGCTCGTTGCTAATTCAGAGGCTCAGCGTTAGCATTGTGGGTTTTTAAAAAAAATTTTTTTTTAAATGTTCAGTTAGATGAGTTTCTTTCCGTTACATGGATATAAAACATTCATAGTTTATTAAATGAACATGCCCTCAGACACTGTTTCCTGCAAGATGTTGCAGGAGGCCCCCAGTACCGGGGCCTCTCGGGCTTAACAGGTTGCAACCATAGACTGTATATATCAGGGCTTCTCAAACTCCGGACCAAGGTCCGGATCCGGACCGATCTGCAAATCAATCCGGACCGAACCCTGTGTCCCATTATTAAAAAATATATATATATATATTCTGAATCTGATGAAAATTAAAGTGGACCTATTATGCTATATTGGAAACATATATTGTAGGGCCATACCTATACAAAACATGTCTAAAGTTTTGTGCTGTGATCTACCAAACAGATCACCCATTGTAGCCATGCCTCATACTGCTCATCATACCCCTCTTTTGCAGCCCTGTTAGAGAAACGCGGATTTTGGGTCCTTAGCTTGAAAAAAAAAAAAAGAGGAGGCGGAGCTAATGCCTGATCAGAATTCTACCGGAGATAAAGTTAAATTCTGCTGTGATAAAATGCCATCCTGTTCTAAACCACATGAAAGATTATTTCTGAAACAGTATCTCAAATGCTTTTTCTCTTGCGGGTTTATCACAAGGTGAGTTCCTTTTTTTATTTCATGCTTTTTAAACACATGTGCTCTTCAGTACAGGTTAGCTCTGAGTGTTAGCGAGGCTTGCTAATGTAAACAAAGACGAGATTACATCCAAAACCCGTCAGGCATTGTTTCTGATGGCAACTCTCTGTGGGTCCACCATCGGAAATTACGTCATATCGGCAGCAAATCTGTATCCGCTCGTTGTTCCCCCGCTTTTCTCAAATTTAACGCGATACTATTTATTCAACTAACCTTAACCCTAATTAGATGGGAATATACCCCTGGGGAAGACCGGTTCGTGAACGGACAGCAATTTGCCGCGGGGACATAGTTGTGGTGTGTAAGTTATGTAATGCAATACTACCGAACTTGATATCCTCTTACCGGTGACAAACGGACATCGGTTACGGAACTTGGAACCGTTTTACCGTAATCTTCCGTAATCTTTCAGTTCCATTTGAAGGCAATTGAACGCCAGACGTTTACGCAAAGTGCGTAAGGCGTGTGTTTCACTTATATATACGTGCAGTAGAAGTTGCGCAGTCTGTTACGTGAAACACGTACAGAAAATAATTATTTATACCAGGGGCCACGGCAGTCCCTTGAGTGCGTCGCAGCTTTTATTTTGGGAGAGAGAAAA
>NW_011361598.1:0-2730 GCF_000735185.1 Notothenia coriiceps
ATCTTTCCTCAGAGGGAGGTTCTCCAGCTCCACGGCCCCTGAGGAGCAACACCGTCACACACACTCAAATACCAACTGGGAGTTACACAGTGACCAAGGGATTTTCCAATATAAAGGATCACACTTTAACAAATGTAACACAGTCCCTTACAAGGGCATAGACTCAGTTGCCATCATTAAATTGAGATGACACAAAGGATGAAAATGGGCTACTGCTATCGACCAATGTCATCTGATTTGCAGATGACTTCATCGTGTTGCTTCAATTCTATCATGGCTAGATGTTGTTTTAGTTTTTTGCGGCTAGACTCAGCACAGTAACCAGCTGCTTGTTGAGCTTGGGGTGGGCGGGGGTCACATGTTAAGAGGACAACAATCAGAGAAAAATACACTGTCTGTCTGTCTGTGGTACGCTAGGATAGTGTCAGAGGATTAGATTTGTGTATCCACTATGCAAGTGATTATACTAATTAGAGTTTTGACTCTGGTGGTCAGTCCGTACACTTACAGTATCATAAGTAGTTAGTAGGCTGGAGGTGGTTATAGAAATCGCTCTTAGAGCAGGTATTTAATAATGATTATTTTTCTCGTGATAGAGGTCTTTGTTACGGGCTGGTCCACAGAGTTGTATGATTATATTTGTGCTTATCCAATGGTAATCGGCCCAGAATGTAACATGCTCATGTTCATCCTGGTATAGAACAATGTAGCATGGTTTGTAAAATAATCTGTTAGAACCTGAAGCAATGCATGTGTAATTACCTTTGAGAAGGGCGATGGAGAGCTGGTCTGTGTTCAGGTTGCTGACATATTTCCCCAGGTATGTGTTCAGCACCCAGGCCACCAGGCCTTCCAACATCCTGCAGGCTTCTCTGAAGTTCAATGTCTAACAAACATAGGAAACATGTCTTATTGATATATAGAAATACGATGGCTTCATAATGTCATGAGTGAAAACGGTATCTCCATTAGGCAATCTTCTCCTATATGGGTGAGCCAGCATCTGCAGCAAAGTCATGTCTAAAATCCAGACTTTTAAATATAGAATTACTCAAGTGTGACTACAATAATTATTGAACTTTGATACATGTCATCATACAAGGCATGTGCCCCATAAACCCCCTGCTTGCCTCTGTTCCCTCCTCCTGTGAAGCTGACCCACTGAGGGCTCAGCAGGGACGGGATGTCCGAACGCTCAACAAGGCCACGCCATTTTCTGGGAGGCCTTTTAGAGACATTTAAAGCGACAACGTACTCTCCAACGGGAATTTATTTTTGTATTATATTAACTAGCTAATTAAAGTGAAAAAAAGGAAGTACACCACACTGAAGCTTTCTGACGTCGTATCATCAATGACAGCGCTCATGTACCTGCAGTGACTTCATAGAGGGAAAGCAGTTACAGGGTCTATCACAGTTAACAGCATGGTCACCAAAGAATGCCTTATCACACGTTTGCAGTTTAACAGTTACTTTAAATGCTCAATTAAATGTAGCACAAAATCTTAACAGGACGACACTTTAACTAGCGTTAACGTAGTAACCAGACAGAGTGACTTCTTACCGCCAGAGACGACAGGTGTTCATCCGCCCAGCTTCAGTCCATGTCAGCCTAACCCCGCTGTCAGTAGGTGCTCATGGCTCTTCAAAAGCACTGAGAACAGGACTCCAGTCTGTCGTTAAACTTCGTGAACTGCACACCATGGGCTGCAGGCAGTGACACTACATTAAGCTACAGGGAAAATAACAACTGGTTTGTTTAAAAGCTGTCAGGAGCATACAGAGCTAAACTGCTGCTTGTTGACGGACAGGGCAAGGTTGTGATCTACTTAGCTAGCCACTTTGCTAAAACTAGCTCGCCCCGGTGGACAAATAGCAGCCAGAAACCAGCAGCTGCGTTAATCTGACTCAGAGACAACACCGACCCTTTTTCTCTGGAAACACATTTAATCCTCGAAAATAAGTGGTGTTTGTTGTATTTCCAGACTTCAGAGTTGTGTCGTATTGACACACTTCCCATGTACCGATGAACGTCCAACACTTACTTCCTGTCATGTGACGAAAACAAACTGCTCCTTTCGTGTGGCGTTCAATCAAAACCCGGAAAATGTGCATTGAACTGCACATTTTAATATAAGCCTAGTATAAGGTTTAGAGTCCTGTATTCCAAAAATAAAATAAAAAGCCAAGCCAAAGCCATTTCCCTGATGCATTTATCATTAGGTGGAAGCAATTGTTATCAGTACCATCACAAGGAAGTAATCAACAGGATGACCTCCGGGTACACGGTTATGGCTAGAAAGGATCCGTCTTGTGTAAAACTCTCGCGAGAGTTTGGCTGAATGTCACGTGGCTGAATGTTTACCTTTGGCAGGCAGCCTTTCAGTTACGATCGTTAACATCAGTGGGCCACAGCAAATGATGATGAGAAGCTAAACTATCTATTAATTATGTCAATTACAGGGAGTGTGATTGTTGAAATAGGGTGTTAGCGTTCTTGCTGGTGTTCAAAGAAGAATGACAACACTGTAGATCACCAACACTATGGTTTATTTTGTATTCATAGGCAAATCAACGTTGTCGCAGTAAAAGTCCCAAGATAGTTCCTGGTGCAATAAAATGTTCCCTTGCAGTGTTTTACTATTATGTCTGATGTTTCTCTATTAATATTGCTGCTGCATTAATGTGTATGTTGCATCATGTTACTTCTGTAGATGTTTTTCCGAGCCG
>NW_011361599.1:0-2376 GCF_000735185.1 Notothenia coriiceps
TAGGGTGTCTGCCGCCCGAACACAAACTGGAAACTGATTCCACAAAAGTGGAGCTTGATAAGAAAAGGCTCTGGCTCCCATTGTACTTTTAGAGACTCTAGGAACAACCAACAACCCTGCATTCTTGGAACGCAATGCCCTAGTAGGACAGTAGGGTATAATGAGTTCTTTAAGGTAAGATGGCGCCTGCCCATTAAGGGCTTTGTAGGCCAGAAGAAGAATTTTAAATTCTATCCTGTGTTCTATAGGGAGCCAGTGTAAGGCAGCCAGAACAGGAGTAATGTGGTCCCTTTTCCTAACTCTGGTTAGTACACGAGCTGCAGCATTTTGAATCAACTGAAGCGACTTGACTGACTTCTTGGTACACCCTGATAATAAGGAGTTACAATAATCCAGCCTTGAAGTAACAAATGCATGGACTTGTTTCTCTGCATCGTTTTGAGGCAAGATATGCCTGATTTTTGCAATGTTACGTAGATGGAAGTAGGCGGTCCTTGAAATAGATTTTATGTGGGTGTTAAAGGATAAATCCTGATCAAATATAACACCAAGATTCCTTACAGTCTCACTGGAGGCCAAATTAATGCCATCCATAGTTAGTATATCTTTAGATAATTTGTTTCGTAGATTATTCAGGCCAAGTACAATAACTTCAGTTTTGGTCGTGTTTAACATAAAAAAATGTAAGGTCTTCCACGTTTTTAAGTCCTTGAGGCAGTCTTGAATTTTATTTAGATGATTAATTTCATCAGGCTTGATTGATAAATATAGTTGAGTATCATCCGCATAACAATGAAATTTTACAGAATGATTCCTTATAATATTGCCTAACGGAAGCATATATAGTGTGAACAAAATAGGTCCAAGCACTGAGCCCTGTGGCACATTGATTGATATGACTGTGATTAAAATTGATTGATATGACTGTGATTAAATCAGCATGTACTTCTGCCAGTGGATGCCACCCCTCAAATGTTCCTGCCACCCTCTTGCCACCCCATGAATATTTTTTCTAGATCCGCCCCTGCTACTACATTGTATTAAGAAGCATGTGAAATTAGGTTGATCTTTTTTTTACATTTTTCAAATCAACACACACAATACATCATGATGAGTAATTAATCAATTATGAATTATTTTAAAGATAATATTAATAATAAAGTGTATACAATTATATATATTTTTAACTAGAACACTTGAACAAATTGTTAAGCCAGGAAATAAAGTAAAACAAACTGAGAAATCCCCAAGGCCTTTTGATTCTACGATAATGTTAATATAATTTCCAATTCCAGTTGTTTGTCAAACTCCCTTAAATTAAAAAAACAAAGAAATCAAAAGCAACAAATTGCATGGTTTTCTGCTGGAGTTTTAAAGCGTGTATCTCAATCAAGCCCTTTGTGTGAGTGCAGACATAGCTCATCTTATCGCAAATAGAGACTATCCTCCTTGGCCGTTATATATCAGCCTGCAAATGAATCACACCTCCTGCCCTTGATAGGCTTACTGCAGTGTGTTAGGCACTTGATTCAATGACAGTGGAGTCAATAGGCACCGCAACTGAATAGCATTAATGGAATTTGTGGAGACAGTTTCATAGGCCCATTAGGCCGAAGCAGACAAAGTGCCTTGAAGACTATGAAAGAATGTGAAAGAGCTCAGGAGCAGAACAAAACTATTGGACCTCAGTAAGTCTATAGGGGAGGCAGGCTGAATACAAATGTAATTGATTCATTCATAAAAGAGCCCTCTGGCTGCCAAGCAACAAACGTGACACATTTTTACTGTCACACAACACGGTGCGCCCCAATGAAAAGAAACCTAAAGTCACAAAGTAGCAGCAGCTCATACAGTAAGTGTTGTGCTGTAATCTTGACTTTGCCCTCTCTGAGTGTGTTTAATTACAGTTAGCGCAACAGAGAGCCACTTTCATACATTTCTAATGAGTAAATAAAGGTTTCACATTCTATTAAACCTTCATATTAAATTGAATAATATGGCAAGTAGTTTAAAAGGAATGCCTTGGGATGAGGATATACATACTGTATGTCACCAGTCTTACTTAAATTGTGTTTACTGGCCACAATCAAATATAAGTATATCATGCAATACTTAAAAAAATTGATTCATAATAATATGGTTAGAAAATAGAAATTAGTCCATATTAGATATCTAACTATGCATATTTATATTTTAATTTTGCATATTTATATTTTTATTAATAGGTTTTTCTTTCTTATCTTTAATAAAATAAAAGAGGTTTTCTGCATTTCGCCATGTCTCCACATGGTGGCCCCCTTACTTCTGTTTCCACTTACATACCTGCCATATTAATCTGATTAAAAGATTAATACAAATGTGGGGGGGGGGGGTCAT
>NW_011361600.1:0-2319 GCF_000735185.1 Notothenia coriiceps
CCATAGATGTTCCCTAGATCTTCCCTAGATCTTCCCTAGATGTTCCCTAGATGTTCCCTAGATCCAGGGGAATATCTACTAATATCTCTGGATTTGGATTTAAGCACCATTCACAACTTTAAGGCCCTAATAACTTCAATAAGGGTTTTTCACAGCCATGAGATCCGTGATAAAGAATCCATATTGATTAAATATGAATAACAACATGGTATTGTTCTTACAGCTGAAGACGGTGTACTATGAGACCACCCCCTCGGCCCAGAACTGTAACTTTCACCTGACTATCGAGGCGGTGGGCCCCAACAACTCCACAAGTACGACTTCTAATTACTCTATTACTCTATTACTCTATTCCAATCACAGTACCACGTTAATAACAACCCAACGTAACCATGGAGTAAGGTGTTAGATTACTAGGTTAATGTACCTGTGACGTCTCGTGGTGGTCAGGTTTTTAAATATAATATGTTACAGGTTATGGTTTATTTATTACATTTTGGAGATTGTGATATTGCTAAATTATCCAAACCAGTAAAGCGCAACTTTACGAATTTACCAGATCATTTTTTTTCTTTACGTACTTAGAATTTATATCCACATAACTGATGATTATTTATAGAAAATATCATTGTGTGAATGTTTTCTGAAAGCACCAGCAGCCCCATCATATTTTGACTAAACAGTAATGATTGTATTAGGAACATATTGTTGAATGAAAAGTAAACATTAAAAGTATAGCTTACATTTTGTTCTACCTGGTTAATAAGATGTCCTCATTTCAGGAGTGTATTGGAAAAACTAATTACTTATCGTCAACGTGAACCATTGATTTTCATTTACAGTCGATGCGCGGTGGAGTTTCAAACACATGTGTCTGGATGTCTTTAAAGAGCGTCAAGATTTAAAACAACTTGACCCCATTTCCCAGAAATATTTACTGGAAAATCATTCTTGCAGGGAGAAAAAGATGCAAAGCAGCAAAAAGAGTTTCATTATACAGCTTTTTTATTGGAATAAAACCCATTTTTTAGTGACTAACATTTTATTAAGAGATTCATTTTCTGAATACAACTTTTTTGTAGAACCTGGAAAACATGGAGAGTGTGTGGGAGTTGATGTGTTCTTCTCTCCTCAGATGCCGGCATGACTGCTCCTCACCTGGTCGCCTGTGCAAAGTGAGGAAACTCTAATACAAGATTTGTAAAAGATCCCTGACGTTATACCGTTGTTCGATGGCCGACAGGTGCTAACGAGCTCCAACGTCCAGAACTCTTCAGAACAGCTTCAGAAACTATGCTAAAGGAAATCAAATGAGTTTAAATTCACTTTTCATTGTTTCCAGATATAAGCCTCCCCCCAACGAGTTGTTCACAGAGTCCAGTCTGACGGTGATGAAGATCCAGCTGCCCACAGGTGTGGAAGCGTTCCTGGAGGACCTGAGACAGGTGAGTCTGCAGGTGTTTCTGAGAGTCTGCAGGTGTTTCCGAGAGGCTCCAGATGTTTCCGAGAGTCTGCAGGTGTTTCCGAGAGGCTCCAGATGTTTCCGAGAGGCTCCAGGTGTTTCTGAGAGGCTCCAGGTGTTTCTGAGAGTCTGCAGGTGTTTTCTGAGAGTCTACACAATAAGAGATTCCAGTCGTTGTGTTTGATAGTTTTCCAGAAGATGTGTTTGATGGTTTTCCAGGAGATGTGTTTGATGGTTTTCCAGGAGATGTGTTTGATGGTTTTCCAGTCGTTGTGTTTGATGGTTTTCCAGGAGATGTGTTTGATGGTTTTCCAGGAGATGTGTTTGATGGTTTTCCAGTCGTTGTGTTTGATGGTTTTCCAGTCGTTGTGTTTGATGGTTTTCCAGGAGATGTGTTTGATAGTTTTCAAGGAGATGTGTTTGATGGTTTTCCAGTCGTTGTGTTTGATGGTTTTCCAGTCGTTGTGTTTGATGGTTTTCCAGGAGATGTGTTTGATGGTTTTCCAGGAGATGTGTTTGATAGTTTTCCAGTCGTTGTGTTTGATGGTTTTCCAGGAGATGTGTTTGATGGTTTTCCAGGAGATGTGTTTGATGGTTTTCCAGGAGATGTGTTTGATAGTTTTCCAGTCGTTGTGTTTGATGGTTTTCCAGTCGTTGTGTTTGATGTTTTCCAGGAGATGTGTTTGATGGTTTTCAAGGAGATGTGTTTGATGGTTTTCCAGTTGTGTTTGATGGTTTTCCAGTCGTTGTGTTTGATGGTTTTCCAGGTGTGTTTGATGGTTTTCCAGTCGTTTTGATGGTTTTCCAGTCGTTGTGTTTGATGGTTTTCCAGTCGTTGTGTTTGATGGTTTTCCAGG
>NW_011361602.1:0-4810 GCF_000735185.1 Notothenia coriiceps
TTGGCGCTTTCATAGGGCGCTTTCCCTCTCTCCCGTGTGTGTGTGTGTGCGTGTGCGTGTGTGTGTGTGTGTGTGTGTGTGTGTGTGTGTGTGTGTGTGTGTGTGTGTGTGTGTGTGTGTGTGTGTGTGTGTGTGCGTGCGTGTGTGTGTCTGTGACTCTCCCCCCCTCTCTCTCTCTCTCCCCCTCCCCTCTCGCTCTCTCTCTTTCTCTCTCTCTCTCTCCCTCTCTCTCCCCCTCCCCTCTCGCTCTCTCTCTTTCTCTCTCTCTCCATCCCTCTCTCTCTTCCCTCTCTCTCTCTCTGTCTATACGTCGTCGG
Organism: Notothenia coriiceps; assembly: GCF_000735185.1. NCBI lineage: Eukaryota > Metazoa > Chordata > Actinopteri > Perciformes > Nototheniidae > Notothenia > Notothenia coriiceps. Next base: position 318 of record NW_011361602.1, read on the forward strand.
CTCGGCTCCTCCAGTCTGCTGCTGCACATCCACAGCGGAGGAGGCGGGCCGACAGTAGCTACACCTCGGCCAGTGCTGGGTCATAGCGCTGGTGGAGGGGGGGCAGCACACTGCTCTTCTTGCACGATGCACAGCCTGAAGCATTGAGGACACCCATCACCTCAACGAGGACTGGAATAGTTTTGGTTTTCGCCGAGACGCACCAAGTTGCAGCTGCAGAGGCGCACTTCTCTCCGGGGCTCCTCTCTCCTTTTGCGCTCACAGTCCGACATGGAAGATGGCCCGTCTTCAACAAGCTGTTTTAGAAGGTTGACGGACTGTTTCCTGGGTGCAAGTAGGTCTTCTTTATTTTTTTTGATCAAACTTAAATATACGCACAAATATAACAAGCTTTGATGTTCAGTAACACTGCGAAAAGCACATATTTTAGTACTGCAGGAGTACGTTATTTGCCCATGTGTGTTCACAACTTTATGAATGTCAGATTGATAGCAGATCTAGATGAGTGGGGACTTTATTGGACGGGGAGCATTCAGCATTGATCATCGCTACAGTATTTTTAAAATAAAAATATATCCCGGGTTTATGAATCCTCTCTTTGGTATCTGGCTCATGCAGGGGACCGTCAGCGACCTGCAATAAGACATGGCATCAGAAAGCCAGGCGAAGTCCAAAGCTAGCACCGGAGTGTTGGCTTTAGAAAGTGTACATTAAAACCAGTTCCAGGAAAATAGCAAGTAGAAATATGAGTCTAGGAAATATGATCGTATTAATTATTATATTCATACTTACCAACATGTTTAAATATTTAATGCGGTGTTCCCAAAGCTACGTATATTACAATTATACTAAATTTGTTCTCATGTCATATTATAGCTGTGCTCGAAGTCCTATTGAAATTTATTATGGTTTTATATCAGTTGTTTCCCTTATTTTCTTAATTCTTTTATAATTGTTCTTCACAATTTAACCTTATTTTCATCGGAAACAAATATTAAATACATTGATAAATTACTGCCAGTTTGATACAAAAATTGCAGAAAGTTTAGTGAATGCATCTGTAATTCTTTATGAAATGTTTCCCATAAAATATTCACTTAGAAGTTGTGCTACTCAGTGGCACATTTGCACTCCATGCTGCATATGTTGGCATTAATTGAGTATTGGTAATCAGTGTAATGTAAATGTGGGAACTTCTACTTTAGGAATTATTGTGATTTATATATTTTTTTTTTATGGCAAATTTACACTGACTGTGTGCAATATGAATAACTTGCGGAACTGGTTGTTTAACTGACACCTCAAGTGACCTTTTGTGGCAACCCTGTAATGACAAGTTAGCCGTTTGGGTCTTGGGATACTGAAAGATGCCAAAATACCCACACAGCAGTGAACTGCAGTCATGGAATGTATTATTGAGGCATTGTATGCAAGTATCCGCCCTTAAACTGACCAAAAAAGTACACAGATTTGAGATTTTACAAAGCTTCAACACTTTTTGAATTTGCAAACCAAGGTTGGTGGCTGCGGCTGACTAAACATTAGACTGTCTTAAAAAAAAATATGTCGTCCAGATACAAATTCGACATACCTGCTTTCACTTTTCCTATAATTGTCATCATGTGTGAGTATCATAGCTCCCATTTATGATGTCATGTTTAACTGTACAGTTGTCAATTAATCTAGATTAAAGGTAGGATTAATTCGACACACTGTTTGCCTTCTCACTGCATGTTTCAATGTGATTGCTCACGGAGTAATTTCATTATAGGCTGCATTATCCAATGTTTGTTTTTTTTAAACTCAAGAACATATTTTTCTCTTATATAGGATGCTTTCTAGACATTTAGATCACTTTAGATGTAACCAACACCCATTACTGCTTTTTTGTATTCCAGCAACTCCTATCATTGCTTGTCTGTTCTGAAATGCAACTGGTTGCTGGACTGTCTTAACAGTTTGAAAGACAACGTGTTGGCTCCTTTACATTGTGGTCGCTAATGTAATTCTAAGCAGAGATTCAGTCCTGGGACCTTTAAAAATGTTTGAAGTCTCACGCTGCGGGAAAACATATAAGCGTGTGCATGTTTGCGTGCAGGGATGTTAATGGTTGCGTCAGAGCAGAGGTCAGACTGGGTCAGCCTTAATGTGATCTCTCAGGCATTTTCAAACCCAATTGGTTGTCGACAAATTGCTTAACTCAGTGAAGGAGGCTTCATTGTTGAGCAGGAAGTGCTCATGCTGGACATTTCCTGCCCCAGCACATGCCTTTCTCTCAAAGTGAGGACTCATATAGACACACTCAACATAAAAATGCATATATTACTTGATATGATTAAATATGAAAATTAAAGCTTGAATGGAATTTGAATGTCTAAATAATTCCAGACCGAGCTGAGCACAAGCCAAATGTTCTCTTTTTGTGATCTGTCTTCCTTGTTTATTTAAACCCTCAGGAAATTCAAGCCAAAGAAAATGTACTTGTGATGCAGTTAGAATACATTTTTTATATCAGGATCTGCGCCGAACTGGATCAGGGCCAGGGCACGTGTGCGATCTGAGCAGAGAAACAGATGACATACTCATTGCATTGGCGTCCGTTGACCCCCCATAGCTTGTCGTGGGTTGGTATCTGAGGGGATGGGAAAAGGCCACATACATGTAGATTTCTTTACAACTTGTCCTCGTGTCAAGGCTAATAAAAGAGCAGGGCACTGGAGAAGACGCACAGATCTGGGGTTCTCATTACCGGGTCCCCATTGGCCCCTCTGCACAGCGGCTGTAGAGTTCAGCATCAGTCCAGATGTGGAGCGGGGAACATGACCCCTCATCACCAATGTGGCTCTTGGGGGGGAACAGAGGCAGTGCTACATCAAACCACCAGTTCAGATGAGATGTTAACTCCGAGGCGGCGTCTCCAGCTTTGCTGTGGTAGGCTGCGTGATCTTCCACCTCTGGCTGTCGTGGAGGGAAGGCGCCAGAAAGTTTAGAACTTGATTTGAAGGTGAAGTTTGACCTGAATGTGTCTGTAACTGCAGTTTAAAGAGTAGCTGCTTGCCTGTGTGATTGAACTATTAGGCCGTGGATCAAGGGGCATGCCTTATCTACATCTCAGTTTGCCATTTATAGCCCTTACCCTTTACATCAAATGACTGTCCTGGACCATGGAAGTGGAAATAATGCAAATTACATTTCCATGGAAATCTCTCTCACTCTCTCTCTAGAGTGTGATGTGTGAGCTTGCATGTTCGTGCAGAAGTGTTTGTTTTCGCCATGCGGGGGCGTTTTCTCTTGTAGTGATGGGATGGTAGTTAAAGTCCATAGTGCAACAAAGTTTGCTTGATTTGACCCTTATTCACTGATTGAAAATATTGATTTAGCATCTGGTTACCTCATTGGCTGCTGTGGAATGTGACGTGTGTATATACATATACTTTATATGTGTGTGTGTTCACCTGCATACTTACAAACACATACCCAAGTTTACAAGTGCAGGCTCGATGAATAAATCAGGTGAGCAGTGGTAGAGGAGTCAAAGCGTTTCATCTTCAGTCTTCTTTCTTCTTCGCCGCTCACTAAATGTCAGTGTTGGACGCTGTGCTCCAAGCCCTCCCAGAGATAAGATAAGAACCACATGCTCTTCCCACCTCCTGGCAAGGGAGTCCCAGGCGGACCTGCTGACGCACGCACCCCTCCTCCGCCCCTCCCTCCCCTTTCCTGCCTCAGCCTCATGTCAGGAGAGTGAAAAGTAGTACCTTGGCAGCTTGCCCTTGACTCTTTGCCAGAAGGAGTGCGCTTCAAGAGAAGTGGTCTTTTCCCTTTTTCTCTCATGTGCATTTTTCATCTATGTGTTGCAGAGGAGGAACATCTTGCTCACTAAACATCAACACCGCGGGGTCGGCCTCTGCTGTTGACCTTGCTGCCCGACCTAGTGTGACAGGAGTGCTGAAGACACACGTTCACTTCTGTCCAGGGCAGCAGCATCACACCGAGAGCTGGATGCTTCCTGGGGAATAGAGATGAATAATAGAGATAGGGTGGAGCTGGCTGCTGATCTTAGCAGCTCTTAAACTATTCCTTTTATCTGCATTTACAAGTTTAGTGTTTCAATTAAAGAGACTAACGGCCCGTCCACACAGCGGCGTGCGTTGAAAGCTTCACCATTCACTTTGAATGGGGTAACGTCACTTTTCGCCGAACTGCATTGTGGGAAGCGACGCGGAGCGTTGCTGGCGTGGCTCGCTGCAAAAGTTGAGCAATGTTCAACTTTTGACGCCTTGGCAGAAGCGTCAGCCAATCGAATCATATGCCAGTACAAGCTCGAGCCAATCAAACCGCTGCTTGTGTGTCAGGGGCGGGAGATTCATGTGATTGGTTGTTGGTCGAGTTTCAGACACGCCCGCCGGCAAGCTTCAACGGGCGGACGGGCCGTTACTACTTTTAAATCCAGGCTGAAGACTTTTCTTTTGCCGATGCTTTTAATTGAAACTGAG
>NW_011361603.1:0-3519 GCF_000735185.1 Notothenia coriiceps
TGCGGACAGCTGATCGACAGCTGGGACACAAACCACCAAATACAAAAACATAATTCAGATCCAGTCGTCATGACTCCACTCCGGAGGGATTCCCCGATCATTTCTTACAGTTTCTCATCAAGGGGGTGTCTCCTGTCCCCGGTACAAACACACTGCCTGAGGAAGGCTATGTGTATTTTTTTTGTCATTAACCTTTTTCGGACCACTTATTTATTTATTTTGGTGACGATCCGACCTCCATGCTGCTACTCTGGTTCAAACTGCATCCACCAAACAATATGATTTATCTCCACCTCCCCAAAATAACCAAAATCTGACACGGTGTGAGATGTCTTTTTTAGCTGTTCTGTCCTCATTTCCTGCGATCTTCTCCATGCAGTCAGTCAAAATGAATGAAAGGGCGTTTCTTTGACTATTTATAGGCAAATATGGGCGTTACGTGAAGCCCGCAAAAGCTGCACCGCATTTCGAGTCGGATTTGATTTATAAAGGGAAACCGGCGTAGGAAGTGCCATACACACTTTCCTCGCCGGTACGCAATGTTTGGTGAATCGGAAAGTGGCGGAAAATGTATGGACCTATTTTTCGGATTTCTACTACGTAAGCAACCTTCCCACGTCAATCCTACGCACAGCGTTATACATGAGGCCCCAGAACATCGAGGGATTTAATTTGTGAAAATGCAAGTTGTTTTTCTTTTTCACGAGATTACATTTCAATTTGCTGATAGTATCATAAACACAACTTTGCAATTCGAACAACTTAGATTTAATTACAGTGATCTCAAAGATTCTCTCATACATCAACATAGGTCTTGCTCTCGGATAACATTAATAAAATCACATATGCCCCTGAGTCTCCTCTCCTACCAGCTGTGGTGTTGTGTTGAAAGATGTAGCCACTTATACTGCATTCAAAATAAGTTTGATTACCATCTGCACCTGAAAGATGTTTGTTATCCGTCAGATCAAGTCTTTTCCCATTACCATGTTCTGCACGGTATGCACAATATATACAGCAGTAGAGTATATGGTGCACAATTGAATACACAGTGTGTTGTGATGATTTACTTATACAGTGACTGATTGATTATCAGACGAAAACAAGGATGACAGTTATATTTAAGTGAAAACACGTCTTCCCAACAAGGTTTGAGATGTTAAAAGACAAGGAAAACATAACCAAGCACGATATATTTAACATTTAGAAGAAAACTAGACAAGAAAAAGGAGGTGACGTTTGAATTGGATCCGCTCCAACATTCAATCAGTTCTCCTTGGCCCATGATACCATGTTTCAGGAAAATTGGGAGCATATTTTTCCCATAATCCTGCTGATTAAAGGAGCTTTCAGAAGCTGAAAAGTCACATTTGAAGAAGGAGAACTAAAAGTGGACTATAACACGAGACATTAGGAGTAAGTATGCTCAAGGATGTTTCTCTAATTGTCTTTTTTAGGTGTTTTCTAGGTGTCACAGCAGATGTTAACACTAGCTGAGGGGATTCAATCGTGTCTGAAAGGGCGTTTCATCGCACTCTACATACAGAAAAGAAACATTTATGCATGAATTAATGTCAGGGTAAAGATCACATAAATATAAGGGCACTAATCCTGAAAAATAGGATAACGACTATGGACAGATACAGTGACGAAGATGGCTTCGTCACAGTGGACTGACGGCTTCGGGCTTTGTATATGGCACATGTGTTTTATTTTGAAAAGCATTCCCTTTCCCCATGTCTGTTGCTGTTGATTGTGTGCACCTGGTGCCCTGTGTTGTCTCCTCCCCCCTCACCTGTGTCTTGTTGGGTTAATTAGTGTGTGTGTATTTAGGCTCTGTGTTCCCTGTCAGTGGACAGGTAGGTAGGGTGGGTGAGATGAGATCCTTGTGGCTGCTGACTGTGTTCACCTGGGCAGCGATATTGAGGCTCTGTCATGAACCACAGCGATGAATAAATGCACACACCGGGTTATATTTAAATTCTCTGCCTCTGCCTCCTTGCTTGGTCGGGCCGCTCAACGGTCAGCTTCACAGATACATTTGCTCAGCTGCTTATATTTAGCCGCAATTGATCACTTTCCTGGTGTAACTAATTCACTAATTCAGTCCCTCAGTGACTTATAAATCGCTGCAGAAAGTGCAGGGTTACAAATCTAGAAAAGTGGTGATAATCCCACCACAGCTGGAGAGGAATCTACAAAATCCCAGAGAGATTATAACAGGATTATTAGAGGAAGGGTGGGGGGCTGACCTGCGTGATTACAACCAACTATACAAGTGCAATGTAACCCTTTAAAGTAACAGAATCTCACCTAATAAGAGCAAGGAGGCTCGCTTCCATGATACTGTAATAGAGCTGTGAAATGATCCAGCCACTAGCACTAGCTTAGCTTGGTGTTTTGAGGAACTGTTCAAAAGTAGAAGATAGACATCCTCTGAGGACAGGTTTACTGGGGAGGAGGTATCAAACTCCTCGAGGTAATTACTGTATGAGCAGAAAACCACGTTGTAACGCCCAAACAGTCACCAGGATTCAGCTCACAGATGTCTCTGCCACCTCAGCAACTACTGGAAACAAATAGCTGCTTTTCTGCAGAAGAATGTCACCCAATCTACCCCTAAAGATGTCTACAGCAGCTGCAACCGCAACCCAGTCTAATGGACGAAAAAAGGTGCTGCTAGTATATCTTAGATTCTTTAATTGTGTCGTTTTGGGGTTGTTTTCGTCACTATTTTTTATCAAAGTTGTTGTCACATTTGAACGACGATTACTTCATGCACGTGGTTTCTTTTCAGTGTTTAGATTTCACTTTTCTGCCATGAAACTCCTTTTTAAGATGTGATTTAATCACTAGCATCCACTGGTGTAAACATCAGCTGTAACACCCAAGTGATCATTTAGGAAGCACCACGATACCCACTCCCAATGTCTCGTGTTATTGTCTGCCATCTTTAACCCTCCTGTTGTCTTCGGGTCAAATCTGACCAATTTACTACTTTCATCAATCATAACATTTTTGGTTTTACATTTGATTGCATTAAGGCTTCATGATATCCTTCACAGTAGACATTTGAACATATAGAATTGCTGATCACCACTTTCATTGCATTTTGGATGATTTAGTCAACTTTGTAACACCCATGGTGTTCCCGGTGACCGCTTAGTAACCATCCGGATGAGATAACACACACACACACACACACACACACACACACACACACACACACACACACACACACACACACACACACACACACACACACACACACTCTCTAGATGTGTTCCCCCCCCCCTTATATGCCCCTCCCCCACATGGATCAAACCTGGCACACAAAATACATGTTCAGTGTCTATTCTTTGTATATCTACTGCAGTTTTCATGTAAACCAGTAGTCTGATACAATATGTACAGTTTGAAAGGGTGTTAAATTAAATGTGGTGATGATTAATGGTTTTTGTGTTAATGTAATAGCAGTTAAAACAGGACCGGTCAAATTTGCCCGCGAACACCAAAGTA
>NW_011361604.1:0-2967 GCF_000735185.1 Notothenia coriiceps
AAAAAGGGGAAGATCGTGTTGGTGAACACGAATCAATAGATTAAATGTTGTGACTATAACACGAAATGCCGTGAGACTGGGTTGGACTGACAGAATGTAATTCGTTAAAGTAAGAGAAATAGTTTGATATTTTGTAAAATATACTTTCTTGCTGAGATAGAGATGAGAAGGGCAATGCATGTCATGTCTGCACAGTAAATAAGAAATACTGCCAGCGGCCAGTTAGCATATCTTAGGCTAACAGTTAGCCTTACTTTGTCTAAAATCAACATGACTCAATTAGCTGCCTTGTTAAAGATTCAATCAACAAAATAAAGTGTGATAATGAGTGAGTTTTATTGGTGGCTTTTGATACTGGTGTTGATTTGCCTGGTGGTGACTGATTTACTGTACATATGTAATAGCTTCTGATCTTACTCAGTTATCAAGATTTCATTACAAAAACTAAGAATGGAGGCTTCTTGGTAGCATTTTAATGGACATTTCAGTAGGATTCATCATTCTGGGACCATTATGGTCTAAATAAGTATCAAAACATAATAATAATAATAATAAATGGGATTTATATAGCGCTTTTCTAGACCCAAAGACGCTTTACATTATGAGTCAGGTCGACAAACAAAACAAGAACAAAAACACAAACAAAAACAAAAACAAAACAAAAACAGAAAAGCAGTCAGGAGGATGTTGGTTCAGAGGGGGGAGGGGCGGGTTTAAGGGAACATGACTGGAAATTTTAATCTGGACCAAAATAGAGCAACTGAGCAGCTAATCAATTTATCAGCATTGCCATCTTTAGAGACATTGTGGGTTTTAACATTTATATAAAAAACAAGACAAAGATTTTAGGAGGAAAGCCATTTTCCTGTAGCCAGGAGTACATGTGGTTGTAATTCCCCTCAGAACAGATCACTACAACTTTTAAATATCAATTCAGAACCTGGTGGGGTATTTATTGTTCATTACATTAGATAAATATGGGACAGCTGCTGCTTTGGGAAACATATGAATGCGTTTGAATGTATTTTTGGCACCATCAATCAGTGGGCCTGCTGGTTTAGTGGTTTCCAAATCGTGCCCTCTGTGAAGCAGCACACTGTTTCCTTCTTGACACCCACTGGCTAATATCACATTTGGCAAAAAGGATACTTCCAGACGCTGAGACAATTTACCATAGATTTCTTTTATCTATTTTTGCGGCCCTCACTTTATCTTCCCTATCTTTAATCACATTTACAACCTAGGTGAGGCTTCTCTCCAGGTTGTTATGCTGTGATTAGACCCTTGAGGAGCTGCAAAAAAATATAAGGGAACAGAGTTCTGGTAAGTGTTGTGATTGTCCCATAGAGCTGGCAGTAAAAATCACCTGATCACTGCTTTATAATGTACTCACTGAAATGATGACGTCTTTAATTAGACACAGGAGAGGCCACCAAATGATATAACCTGGGGCTAATCTGTTCATCATCTCATTTGGGACTATCACAGAGATAAGCAGATTGTTTTGAGGGCTCTTGTTCCAACAGCTTGGACCTGCGTATCAGTTTCTCTTCCTACAAGACAACAAATAAAGCTGTCTCATGCTTTGCTTTGAGCCTGAGAACAGGAACGAAAAACTACAAATAAAGAGGAGTCAGCTGAGATCTGATAGCTTCAGGCTACACGAATCAGGTAGTCATGAGGAGCAGGGAGCAAGATATGCTTCAGCATGCTTGATACAAATAATTTAGACAATACAGGCATGAATGAAAGAAAAGCATTTTAATGAATGCCTTTATATCTTTAAATATGTTTAGCTACCTTAAAATCAGTTTAAGTGTATCCTTGAAATATGTTAACCTTGCTTTCAGACCACCGGGCTGCTTTGATGAAAAGAGTCATTTTGCCTCCGAGAACACAGGGGTTGCTGGTCTACTGCTCTAAGAAACTGCTCAATTTAACCTTACCCTAACTAGTAAACAAAGTTACACGGTAACACAAAAAAGTTTCAAGTTTAATAAAACGGGATTAACATTAACTTCAGGTCAGCTAAGGACAAGTGTAAGTAAACAACTCTACAGGGTGGAGCGAATCGAACGAGCGTTATTTATCTAAAAAATAATCGCTACTATCCAGTATGTAATATCATCTGTTATTTTCAGAGAACTAATTACATTATATTACATTGTATTTAGCTGACGCTTTTATCCAAAGCGACTTACAATAAGTGCATTCGACCAACAAGATACAAACTTGAAGAAAACAGAATCATATAAGTTAATCAGGTTTCATAGAGCTAAAACATTTCAAGTGCTACTCAACTGGCTTTAGATAAGCCAGTCCTTTATTAGTATATAAGTGCTTTGTTAATAATTCTATCACTCGAAGTGGAGTCGAAAGAGATGAGTTTTCAGTCCGCGCCGGAAGATGTGCAAGCTATCTGCTGTCCTGATTTCAATGGGGAGCTCATTCCACCATTTTGGAGCCAGGATAGCAAACCCACGTGTTTTTGCTGATGGGAACTTGGGTGCCCCTCGCAGTGCGGGTGCAGCGAGCTGTTTGGCTGATGCAGAGCGGAGTGCACGTGCTGGGGTGTATGGTTTAACCATGTCCTGGATGTAGGAAGGGCCAGATCCATTCACAGCATGGTACGCAAGTACCAGTGTCTTGAAGTGGATTCTAGCATTTACTGGAAGCCAGTGAAGGGAGCGGAGGAGAGGCGTGGTGTGGGAATGTTTTGGAAGGTTGAAGACCAGACGAGCCGCTGCATTCTGGATGAGCTGCAGAGGTCGGATGGCACATGCAGGTAGACCAGCCAGGAGGGAGTTGCAGTAGTCTAGGCATGAGATGACAAGAGTCTGGATATACAAATGATATAGACAATAATACAAAAAGAAAAATATAGGGAATCCCTTTCCCATGCCACCCCGTGCCTCCCCATTCCCACCCATCTTGCCATTTCACAGAAAATCCTATCTGATGTTTGTT
>NW_011361604.1:3007-12141 GCF_000735185.1 Notothenia coriiceps
CAATATAGATGTTTTTTATTTTAAAGTAAATTCATATTGAACACAATATTAAATTATAGTGTCCGTCCAAAAGATCCATATGACTTATATTGAAAACCACCCTTGAATAATGGGATGGTAGACTAAAAGCTTTAGGAATCCAAACTATAACATATAATAAGTACCCTGTATCAAGATTGATGCAAAACAAGTGAAACGTGACCTTTTTAGAGAGATTTAGAAAGAAAAAAACACTTCTGGGGTCATTTAGGTGCATTTTCCATATCTCTGGCCCCCCTCGGTCGATATTGATGATTGGCACCTCTTTTTCACCGTTAGAGCCAATAGAATCGAGGGGAAGTTCCTAAAATCCATCTAAACATTACCCATTGGTGAATGAGTGATGCGTAGCCAGAATGCCCAAAACCGGAACACTCTGGTAGCTCTCATAGCAACTATATAGGAAAACTCTGTTATTGACATAACGCAATTTTTCGCTCAGGGCTAATTCAGAGCCTTTGTTATTACCCTTTTGTTTCGTTTAGCTAAAAATGGTTAATATTGTCTAAAGCTGAGTTTCTTCCCGTTAAGTGAGTATGACACATTCATAGTTTATCAAATGTTAAGAAGCCCTCAGACGCTGTTTCTTGTAAAATGTTGCGTCCATGCCCCCGGTACCGAGCTGCTGCTCCTCACTTCCTCCGCCTCACTCACACCCACAGTTATCCTATCACTCTGCTATACATCTCTTGCAAATGTCCCTCGGCCACTCTACTGGTGACAGATGGCAAAGGCTGGATTAAAAACTCCCCAAATAATATGTAATCCCTTCCTCACATGGGCCGTAGCACAACGCAGGGATTATCCTATCAGAAACACTGCCGCAGCAGGCAGGGGTTGGGGGGAATCCCTCTCTTTGCATCCATATAAAATGATTGGAAAGAAGTGTGTTTGAGTGACAGCGGCGATGACAGTAAAGACGTTCTCTGACCATACGAGTACTTGTTTTTTTAATGTCGTCATCAGTGGAATATAGAGCTCCAATATCTCATCACGCAAAGACAGATTCACACACCAATAACAGTTAAAATGAATTAATTTAAGTGATTTATAGTCACTTTATATCCTTGATTGTACTTCTGTTCAGGGTTTCCCTACTTGTATGGCAACCAGGATATGAATATGCCACTTTTTTTATAAGTGTTCCAACTGTTGTCCATATGCCGACTTCCCCCCCATAAAGATAGGAATATTACATGCTTTTACAAACATTGACAGATGTGTTTTACTGCTGCCATAGTGTGATATGAGATAAAACAGCCCTACTGTGTGCAGTCAGCAGTTCCATAGAGCTTTATAGGAGACATGGAAACAGAATAACAGCCTCCTCACCCAGCATAATTATAACGTTACAAAACAATAGTTTATTTTGACTACTTTCGTGCATGTATCACCTTGCCCACTTGTTTTTGCTTTTTGAAATTATTCCACCACAGTCACGTTTTTCTGTTCTCCAGCATGCAAAAACATGCAAAAATGATTTTTAAATGAGGTGTTATTCACCCTTTTTAATCTCAAAATAATCACCTTCCTGTTACAATGTTCTCAATGCTAGCATTAATTTAACGCAGAGCAGAGCCTCACATCCTGACAGACTTGTCATTTTGCCAGCATTTAATTACACAATTCTGTCCAACTTCTTCTCTTTTTTAATTGTGCAATCAAAACCTTTTGTGAGGTTGATTTGCTTCTTTTGATCTGGTGCCATATAGAAAGTTATTTGTCTGGTGGTCTGGTCGGAAAGAAAAACAACACTTTTATTTTTTTTACATTGCCTTAGGTCATGTGAGGACACGGTTCAGGCCTTTCCATGTCACCTAATTTTCCAACCACAATGCACTCTGCAGAGCGGCATACCACATGCCTTTCCGTTCTAACCCATGTAATCCCAGCTGAGTACCAAGATTTGATTTGAGGTAAGCTAATATCAGTAACACACACTTGAGAACAGCATGCATTAAGTATTTTTTATTGCACGTCCTTTGATGCATCAGTGGGCAAATGACCATTTTGTCAACATTGTTCAACCTGAATGGAGTGCCGTTCTTACATTAATATATTTCTAAAACCAAAGCTCCTATGTAAAAGCGCTAAACAAAAGTCAAAGATTGTAAATAGGTGGAAACTTGCAACACACACCCTCCACTCTGTGGGCATTATGTTATCTAGATTTACAACAAATTAGTTGAGGAACATAACCTACATGATATAAATGTAAAATATATTATGCTCTCCCCATTGTCAATTCAAGGTGATTTTGACAGAAGATGGATATTAATAGAATCATATGCAGACACCATAAGGCCTTTATCATTTCAGATATTGAGCTTTTTTTAAATGTACAAACAAGACATTATTAAACGCATTTGCAGAGTCTTGTTTGAGGTTGATTTGAAGGCAACAAAATCACTATGCAAGTGATGCAAAGAGGAAATGACTATTTTATAATAGTTAATAAAGTAAAAATGGTTCCTTTTTATATTGAATGAAACATGATTACTTTTAGGTGAAATAAGATGCTTGCGACAAAGATCACCTAAATGTGCAATACACTTTTTTTTATCTGTCATCTGGCCCAGAACACCACTCTTGTAAGGGGCTGCTAAAACAAATAGGTTTACAAAACTATATGCAAACTAACTTGCCAGAAGCAGATTGAAGCTGTTAGCAACATAGTGGAGCGTTTGGCAGAACAGAAGAACCAGATATTTACACCAGGACTTGTAGAAATCCAAACAAAGCTAAACAGAGAGTAAATATTGGACTTTAATGAGGTGGCAGGAAACTTGAATTAATGAAGGCTTTGGTTACTCCATGTCTGATTGTTTTCCAAATTGACTGATTTCCTTATTCATTTAAAAGGTGATAGTATGACAGTGTTGTGTTACAGCTTGTTTCTGCTGTACTTAAATGGACACAAATAGGTTATTGCTGGTTGAAATGTAAGTGTCAATATTGCTTTTTGATTATAATGTCGGTATATAGGTGCAACATACAAATGTTGCCTTTATAAAAACTCTCCATTAGTATTCAGACACAATCTATGACTTCCGTAAGATTTTAAAACTTAACATATGACATATATAGAATATAGAACAGAACTAGTGCGAACCTGGAAATGATGGAGATATATCTCCTTTAAAGGTGGTGTTTTGGAAACGTTATGATGTTGTGCTGTTAGATTATGAGTTTTAAAGATCCTCAATGACAGGCCTTTTATTAAAGCTTCACTGTCAAAATGTCATGCAAAAGGTCATAATTCACCCAGGTCTACTTTGTTCACAAGAAAACTAAGAGATTCATCGCCCGATTCCCAAAAAAGCTCACCACTGCACCTGAAGCCCAGAATGTTGAAAATGTCTCCCTAAAGACTGGAGAACCATCTGGATCCCAAACACTACCACTGACCCCTGTGACTTTGCAATTTCCTTTGATCCTATTATTCAAAAATAAAAAGTCCCCATCCAGACACGTTTGAAACTCTGCTATAACAGTAAAAATACTCTGCTATGATTGTGATTGGCCCTTTGCCCAACTCACCACCGCTTTGGGCAGTGTACATTTAGATGGCTGCCATTGGAGTAAAGATCGTTGTATAAATTCAGCCATTCGTGTTTTAGCTTAAGTCATACCAATGCTGTTTCTGAATTTGGGTACTTCTGTATTGACATTTGCGATGATTTGATTGCGTGAGTGCATTCCACTGCAAAGTATGGAAAGATGCACTATGTGTATCCTGAACTCATATCCGTAAAAAAGTGAGTGCGGAACATTTGTCACTACTCGCACCACACGATTATATTGGCTACATTAAGGAAGTTAAGCAACCGGATGCGGTTGCGATTGCCCAGCTCTATATAAAGCTCTACATAAATAAGTTTGGTAGAACAAAATGGACCCTTACACTTTTTATTAGGTAAATTGAGGAGTTTGTAACAATTTGGTACCGCAAACAATAATGTTATTAGATTGCTAGCTAGCTACGGATATAACATTTCTAGATAGGTAGCCAGCAAGCTAAGAGTGACAATCACTTAAAAAATGTAATTCATTTCACTGCCTATACTAGCTCTTGCTGTCTGTATTGACATGACAGATTTGGGCTGGAGGTTTGAGGTTGCTTTGTTTGCCTATTAGACATAGATTTTAAATTGTGTGACATACTTTGTCTAGATTTGAATTTGTTATGTTAGTTAAGTGCACATAATGTGAAAACTCCTTTCTATTGACACGTTTGCAAAGCTACAAGTCATTATATAGCCAAGGTCAGACATTATAGGGGACACATTATAGGGGACACATTTATCATTTGAGAAGAGCAGATCTGTGATAAAATAGACAGTTGTTTTACACCATTCTGAAGATTATTATGAATGCTTGGCCTTTATTTAACATGTCCTGCTTCTATTCTGAGGTTTCCATGATTTACCAATAAATCACAGAACTCACTGTGCATTTATAAAACGCACATGATCCTGATTCAAGCTGAAATTAATTATTCCTCCTCATCCCTTGTAAAATCTGTCAAGCTGCTGAGAACACAAAGCACCAACGTTTGTTCCTTTGTGTACAAGCAGGCAATATTCACTCGTTTATAGGGGAAAAAGTCAGAACTTTTGTTCTCATGGATAACATTTACAAGGTTTGTGAATAACCACGTGCCATATATCTGTCTTGGTTACCATAGTGTAAGGGCAGGAAAACAAATATTGTGGAAGCAAGAAACTATAAAGCGATGACATAAATACATTTGTCACAGTTTCACACCTCTACGAGTGAAAATGCACCATTTTATTAATTTCATCAAAAGTTTTTGACAAAAAAGAACATGAATACGCTAGGATTTTACAGGTTGTCGTATTCAAAAGAGCAGAACAGTATATCATTGTCACAAAGGCCGTTTTGAGCATTTCCAAATGCATTAATAACAATCTTGGGATAGCTGCTTGCCTTTGGGTTGTCTTATATAAGTATGACACATTGTCTAACCTGGAGATCTCATCGACACCAAGCAATTGTCTGGGTAGGAAAATGTATGCAGTCTTTTTTTATAACTCATGTTTACAAAGTTGCATTCGCTGCATTACAGTTTTCCCGAGGAGCTCCAATTCACCAAGGGGTGACAATGTGCCGGTATCACCTCTTTGTATTTGTGTTTCTTATTTAGGCAGGTGTTAAGATGTTGGAGAAGCTGAAACGCGTTGCATAAGCGAGGTCAACTTAAAAAAAACTGAGAGCTCACTGCTACAGCGATAAGTGTAGAAATTACTTCTGAATGGGAGAGGCTGTGGCGCAGTGGGCTAGCGCGTTGGTTTTCGGATCAGGGGAACACAGGTTCAAACCCCACTGCTTCAGCATGTCGTTGTGTCCCTGAGACACTTCACCCCAAATTGCTCCTGTGGGGATTGTCCACAGTATTGAGTATGTAAGTCGCTTTGGATAAAAGCGTCTAGTAACATGTAATGTAATGAATATTGTAATATGTAGTCTAATCACTAATGTCTTTTGTAGTTACGACTCCACTCCATTGTGCAGTGTATGAAAAATGATTTAACATTATCTAATTACAAAATAATACGGTGTAATTACATTTAATGACCAGTCTGCAAAGAAATAAGTACATCGAGTTTTGATTACGCTTTGTTCATATGACTCAATTCTGAAGATCATTTATCCCACCATACTAAATATAGACTACAGACGGACTGTAGCACAGATTGTGCTCAAATAAGGCTCTAATACAGCTTCTATAGTTGTACATATAAGAAAGCCCAGATTTCAGCTGAATTCTATTGGCCTCTTTGATGCTTCCAAACTATCTGAAAATACAGAAACGCTAAAGTGCATTCTCAAAAATCAAGGCACCTTATTTGGGTGCTTTCTATTCTGCCAACATAGTGTGAAAGTAGCCTTATTAGAGATTTCTTTCTCAAAACATTGACATAGAGGAGGCTAAATAGCGCTGAAACGGAAAACAGAAAGGACGAAAATGTCAGATTTCCTGGAAAGAAATATATTTTGAAGGAAACGGGCATTGTAAAATATGTGCAGAGACTATTTAAGGGTCAGAACAGTTTTAAATAAATCAAAACTGATAAATATTCAGGGACTTGTGGGAATTGTAGTCTTTTAAATATAAATTAAAAAAATAGAAAACGTACTGGACTTGAACTGTGGTTTGATTGGACAATAACCTTTGTTGTTCTGTACTGTACAGTGTGTGAATTAATCAGTGCATCTGTTTGTGTAAGTGTGTGTCTCAGAGTGTGTGTGAGGTAGCAGCATGCCCTTGTGGTAACCCTGCAGTAGTATCATTAAGTAGAAAGACCTGAGCTGGGGTCAGTTTGCTCTGATGAAAAAAAAGATGATGTACGGCTCAGTGTGGCTGTTAAACCCTGCGCTCCTACCCGTGTAAATGGATTGTTTCACAACTCAGTGAAGCAAACTATGCCATCCCATAAAACACTTTCCACAAACACACTCTCGGTCCGGTCATAGATGCTGTGAGAGGATTACAACTGCCATTCCAAAGCTTTAAAAGTGGATGAGTTTTCTCTATCACGCTGTTAACGTTCCTTTAGGAAGAATTTAAATTAAGTCATTTTGGATGGATAAATTCTTAGAGAATACCTACTGTTTGCATACTATTTACTGAAGAGTAGAAGAGTGTTCCATTAGGGTAAACATTTTAAATGAGAGATATCAGCATGAAATATAAGCAAGAGGTTTATTATGGTACAACTTTTATAATTGAAGTTATATTAAAATCAGAATCATTCAATCAGAATCACTATATTCATATTATATAATATATACACTGAACAAAAATATAAACGCAACACTTTTGTTTTTACTCCCATTTTTCATGAGATGAACTCAAAGATCTAAAACATTTTCTATATAAACAAAATAACCATTTCTCTCAAATATTGTTCACAAATCTGAAAAAATCTGTGATAGTGAGCACTTCTCCTTTGCCGAGATAATCCATCCCTCCTCACAGGTGTGGCATATCAAGATGCTGATTAGACAGCATGATTATTGCACAGGTGTGCCTTAGGCTGGCCACAATAAAAGGCCACTCTGAAACATGCATTTTTGCTTTATTGGGGGGGTCTGGGGTGGTCCGAAAACCAGTCAGTATCTGGTGTGAGTTAGGATTAGGGTTAGGGTTAGGGTCAGGGTAATGTTGTGAATCGAGTGGCCCATGGTGGTGGTGGGGTTATGGTATGGGCAGGCGTATGTTATGGACGATGAACACAGGCCACTCGATTCACAACATTACCCTAACCCTAACTATAATATATATTATATAGTGGTGTGTTATTATAAATAAGACAACAAAAATGTAAATAAGGCTTTATCTTGTTAAATGTATGCTGATTTGCATTATTTTTCGGACATTGGATCAAGACAGGTATTACAACTCTTTCATTTTGTTGATTTGTAAGAGTGTATTGAGATGTATTTTTCATATTTATAGGAATCAAATGTTACATAAGTCAGGCTATAAACATATTTGAACAAACGCCTTTGTAAAATCCAGTATTAAAGTTTAAAAATGCAAAAAAGGCTTTATCTACTGCTAGCTGTAAATCCACAGACAAAAATCCACACATTTAGAAAAATAAACTAATCTGAAATGTGTATTTTGAATGTTGTCTCTCCAATTGTCTGACAGAAAGAAGGAACATAGCTCGAACTCTATAAAATGACCAGTGCATAAATAAACAATGTTATAGTCTGTAGTGTACCAGAGTAAAATGCATTTACTTTCTGCAGATATTACAAACATATTACTTCACTCAAGCATAGCTTTCTGAGCGAGTTGGGATGTATCTCTTAAAATATGGAGAAATGGACTGGAAATAAACTGTTGTTTACCCATGAGGAATTACTCTACATCTTGTTTGGAGGTATATTTGCATGTGCCCTGTCTGCCTCTGTCTTTGTCTAGCACACTCTGTATTTCCAGGGAGACACGCGTGAATGCACACAGAATATCTGACAACATGGGTTTTTCAGCTACATCTGTTTGTGTCTCAGTTTTCTTTCTCTCTGCTCTTGCACATACGGCTGCTTGTACTCCCGGATGTGTGTCGCCGGTGGTGACTGAACACCATGTTCGAGTGCATTTGGTGCTGCAGCATCCCTAAGGAAGACTGTTGTTAAATTGCTGCCCTACTACTTCCCTGACACATAACCAGCTGTGCTTAGTGGCATTTAAAGCTTCATAGAGTATCAGACTGGCTCATCAACCCACTCTCTTCAGTCTGCGTACAAATGACACGACTTTACACATTGGAAATGCGTGCAATAGATACGCAGAAGTCCGCTTTTGCGTGCATATGATACGCTAACCATTCCCATTGAGATATGATGCCGAGTTTTGCATGCATATGCTACAACACGTTTTGTCCGTCGGGTCTTGGTAAACCGGAAGCTGTGTGGTTCATAAAAACATGTTCTTACTCAATACCAAGCCACGATTATTCTTTTTATTTTAAATCGTATAATGTCGGACTTTTTTTGTCGTCTGTTAGGAAGAGAAATGGGGCACGGAGCCTCAGAATAATGAAATCTGTATTTTTTAAAATCTTTTTTTTCTTCTAATTTGTTATTCTTTTCTAAATAACACACTGTTATTTACTCAACAATAACACACAATTATCCTTGTTTTTATTTATTCGTTTGATTCTATAATCTTGGGCTTTTTAGCAGTTTCTCAGGAACTGAATTTCAAAATAAAGTCACCGGTAACAGACGTAGGCCTATAAGGGACATTCCGAGCATCATCGCGATACACAACACAAACCCACTGAACTGATTACCCAAGATCCTCAGCTAGAAGCTTGGTGATTGGATTGTTTAGCCGCAATGCATGTTGGGATATGGTGTTAATGCAATATGAAATCCGAAAAACATTAAAAAAAATAAATAGTACTTTATTCCGAGTGTGCTTGCTTTTCTCTTTGAAAGTCATCACATAACGGCATTGTAATACACGGTTCGGTGTACCATTTACACCATGACGGTGCACAGCTGATAGAAAAGGACTTGTAGTTTTTAAAGATATTACTGATTTTCTTTGAATA
>NW_011361605.1:0-1897 GCF_000735185.1 Notothenia coriiceps
CCCCCCCCACTCTCTCTGTTGAAGGACAAAGCAGAGGGAAGAGGAGTGTGTCTTTCAGAGGTCAATCACGCCTGTTGTTGGATCCGTTAGTCTGGGGGCCCCAAACTGAAGACCAGGGGCCCATAGGAGACCCAACAGTATGGTTATTGACTTGGAAACGAGCCACTGCCAGTCTTTCTTCCACACTAACTGCAGCACATATATTTTTTATATCTGAACTCAAATGATATTTGATTAAAAGGGTAGCTTTGTAGAACTTTATAAATGTAGAAATCTGGTTAAAAAATGTAGAAATATCATCAATTTATCTGAATTAAAACAACAGAAATGGGTGAAGTATAAAAAACATGTGGAAATAATATATTTGATTAAAAAGAAAGCTATACAAAAGTTAATGGAATTACAAATTGAGTAGCAAATATGGAAATATGTTCAATATCTCTAAAAGATGAATATTACAACCTAAGAAATATTATCAATATAACTGATTTCAAACAAAAGGTATATCAGAAAGAATTGCAATGAAAACAGGAGAAAAATGAATTTAATGAAAGACATAAAGAAGACAACGTAAATTAAATACGATATAAAGATGTGAACAACAAAGGTGAGAACATTATTGTGGGGAAATGGACAGACTCTGATTTACTGCCTGTTTGTTTGCAGTTTACCTCCTGCAGCTCAAACCAAACTACACCTGACCTCATGAGATGTGATTATCTCCCATTATCTCTCCAGCAAACCTTCATTCAATGAAGAAGACCCCAGCTGCTGCACGGCATGCTGGGAGAGGGACATTCTTTAACTTCATATTCTGTTCTTGTACATATCGTATTCTGTTTACATGGATACAGACTTCTTGCACTGTTGTATTTCATTATATATGTTGCATTGTTGGAGGAGCTCAGGTCAGGAGAACTGTATTTACATTTCTACACTGTAGCTGCTGAGCATATAATAATAAAACCTTTGAATTTGATGTAATGCTCAGATGTTAGAAAACTCTCCCTGGTCCCCGGCTTGAGCTTGAACCTCAGGATCCATGTATCTGTGATCCTCTCCAGAATGGAAGTAGTCATCACATACAGAGCATCAACTAGTTCCTGAACAGTGTCCTTCACATGCTGATATCCAAGAGAGGGAGTTACACAGTCACAAGATGGAGGAATAGAAAGCAGTATTCAATGTTTACTTCAGATTAGCTCCACGTCAGAAATGATCATGCTTGTCATATGTCTCTCTCCATAGAGGCTGAATCATCATGTTAATCACATAGCTATCATATGCCTCAAACAGTCCTGATGCTCTTCTAGGTAATCACACATCCTGTCATGTTCACAGCTACAGTTGATACCTTTGTTAGCATGTTGCTCTCATGTTGGAGGAGGACATTCAGTGTTTCCACAACACCAGAGAAGACCAAAATATATTATACTACCCACACTCTCTTCTAATAATGATATACATATACCGTAGATGTCCACCCAAAGGTCAGGACTGTCTGAGAGTTCACAGACGTTGGAGTCGGTGTGGAGACATTTTCACTTTTCCTCCACAAACACAGAGCTCTGCAGAGCAGGAAGCAGCTGCAGGGCAGAAGAGGAAACACTGACAAGCCAAGGAAGTGTTCGACTGACATCCATCCCCTGTTGGTTCCAATCAAACCATTCATCAAAGCCAATCAAAGATCTCCAACTCTTTGTGACTGTGTAACTTTAAACACGTAGAGAGTTTGATCAGATCATACTTCAGGAGCTTGTGTTCTTTAGAAGTGAGTGTTTTATATTGAAAGTGAAGATCAGATTCAGAACAGGTGGCATTCCTCCACTTCTGTGTATTAATGAGGTTCTTTTCATTTCTAATGAATTCCTCCGATATGCCCGGGGGAGGGAGGAGG
>NW_011361606.1:0-4028 GCF_000735185.1 Notothenia coriiceps
ACCTGGCTGCTAAATCCTAAGAACTGTTACAGGATGTGTATTTTGTAAATTGTGTAACTTTTTATTTTGTATTATATTTTGTATTATATATATTTTTTAAACTTTAATACTTTTTAATGCATGTAACATATGTAACATTAAGATGTCTGCGGCTCTTTTTCTACTCTAATAAATGTACATTTCCCCTCTGTGGGACTAATAAAGGTATTCTGATTCTGATATTCTGAAACATGCGTGTTTGCAGTAATGTTACACATTTACTCTTTTCAATGATCGAGACAAATATATCTGCTTTAACTATGTTTTATTCAGGTCAGTGAAATTCAAGATACACATGTTACATATCAGATTTCTACCGTGAGCCCACCCTCGGAAATCAAATGCCCACCCATGGATTTCCGTGTCTTTGAAAAAGGATAAGGTGTATAAACTGGCATAAAATGGAAGAATTAAGTACAAGTAAAACTGTACTTAATTACCACTGGCATCGGCATGCATGTATAACTGATACATGTGACAGAGACAGAGCGGCCAATACCAGAAACCAGAACAGTCAAATATTTGTTTAATGTTGGCATTTGTCTCAGGGGACTCATAGTTTTTGCTCTATCAAAATTGTGACAGACAGTCTCTTTCAGCCTTGTGTGTGAAGGCAGACTAGAAACGTTTCAGGATTATTTCATGCATTTATGAGTGCAGGAAACACAACAAACAGGTCTGTATCTTAATAAAAAGATACTCACGAATAATATGCTGGATAGACAAAACCTATCATGTTGCAGACGAGGGCGGCACCGTATCCATACATCAGGTAGAGTCCTGTCAGCGAGACGGCACCTTAACAAAAACACACAGAGACAGTGTTCATGTCCAGTGAAATATTGCAGCACAACTCGAAATGTTAAACAATCTTGGGTGGCAAAATACGCAGCTGTAGGGTTCTTTACCTTTGGAAGTTGTAAATTGACTCCTGATGCCTTTAGTTGACTATTATTCAATTATTCATATGATTATGTTCTAAAAATGTATAAGAGTTACTAATCCGCACTTAAGATGTGCAATCTTGCTCTACACTTTTTAAATCCATGCATCTGAAAGCTGTCAGTTCACTTGTAAACTGAACTGACAGGGGGGCGCCAAAGATCGCAGGGGGGGGCGCCAGGCCTCAGATGATTTGAGGCTTGTCACTAAAAGCCTTGTCTTACATTACAATCAAATATTAAAAATAATTGATTAATTAATTTGAATAACAATTCAAGTTAGTAGCTATTAAAGGCATAAAAAGACAGAAATTTATAATTCTTTCTTTAATAGAAATGTTTCTTCTGCCCGTAAAGTGTCCAAACCAGGCTTTTCTGGATAAGCGCATTTTTAAAATATAGTCATTGTCCATGCCAGTTTCAGTTGGATTATTTGTCAGTTGCTCCGATCAGATCGGTCTCCTCCATTTTGTAGATTATTTACAACTTTTGAATCCACATAAACACATCGGCAAAATCCGGCTTACTTTGAGCATGTGTTTTAAACAGTTTAATCCCTTTTTGAATTGTTTCCAACTGCGCCGTCCTTTAAGTTCTTCATACAGCGGGAATCCAAATTAATTAATCCTGAGTCCAACAACCATCAAAGTCACTCCAATAGTGCTCCTTAATTACGCTTTCATCCTCCTTTAACAAAATACTTCACATTCATCCAGTTTGTGACAGTAGTTGTAGAATTTTTGAGACTTTTAAACTGTAATTACTGCTGTAATTAAATCCTCTACTGAATTATGACATAGCATTATGGATTAAGATACCTGGCAGAATATAAAGTCATATAAAGTTATTACCAGCAAAATTAAAATGATATATTAGGTCAATTATTAGAATCCAGCTATATACGTACTGTCTGTTTTTCTGAAATGGCCATTCTTCATAATAAGTACTTTTTATTTGTGGCACTTTAAGTATATCTTGATGCTAATACTTTTGTAATTTTACTCAAGTAACATAATGAATGCCAGACTTTTACTCTTTAACAGAGTATTTCTACATTGGGGTTACTGTTTCATAAATTAAGGATCTTAGCACTTCTTCCTCCTGTGTTTACCATACCATTTTACAGTCGACTATGTTTTAATCAAAAACGTATATAACCCTCAAAACAATAATTATGATCATGTT
This sequence comes from Notothenia coriiceps, assembly GCF_000735185.1. NCBI lineage: Eukaryota > Metazoa > Chordata > Actinopteri > Perciformes > Nototheniidae > Notothenia > Notothenia coriiceps. The sequence continues at coordinate 2,166 of NW_011361606.1, forward strand.
CAGTTTCCAGTCATAAGACAGAAGGGAGATATGTAAATCGAACACCACTGACAAGCTTTGATAAGCAATATTATTTCAAGTATTTCTTATTAACATTTAGACCTAGAAAGGGTTCATGAATTATACAGTAACATCTACAATCCACAAAACAACTACCTAACAATGTCCCATCAGATCATGTCAAGTTAACCTTTAGTGTAGATAAGGGATGTTATATAGATACATTATATTGGAAATACTGTTGATAGTCAGACTAACAACACTGGATCTGTTTTTCAATGAAAAGCCAGTTTCAACTCTGTAAAGTTTTTTAACCTGGCAGTGTCTTTAGTTTGAACACAAATGAACAAAGACGGTGTAATAGCTCGCCACTCCTAAACTCTCCCCGGGAGCCAAAAGACGCCAAAGCCCCCCCACCACCCGCCTCTCCATGCCTCTCAGACGCCAAAGCTATCAGCTGGGAGCGGAAAAGGAACAGAAAACAGACAAGTTTCTTTTCAGCGGGGGGAAGACGCCAAGGCTTATTGACAGCGTCTATACTGAAAGCAAAAGGGAGGTCAGACCGAGGCGGGGAGGGAAACACGGATAACACTTAGTGCTTTTTACTTTTGGACCAAGTAGGCAATTCTCCTTAACACCAGAACCAATCAATGAACCATTGAATGAGAGGGAGGAGGAAGGGGGAGAGAGATAGAAACATATTTCTCCCCAACACCAGACCTAATCAATGAAGGCGATAGATGGATGGAAGGAAAAAAAGAAAGGGTCTTCTGTGACATGAGAAGAATCAATTCGATGTAGATAGAGGATAGAGTGGGGTCAAACTGCACAGAAGATATCTGAAAGAAAACTGAAAGACAAGAGACAAAGAGAGGAGAGTCAATGATTGATCAGTCTAATGAACCTCAGTCTGGTGGCTGGTATTTAAGCCTCAAACACACACACACACACACACACACACACACACACACACACACACACACACACACACACGGCTCACGTCTGAGGCTGATTGCAGAATGGAGTCACTTAAGCAAATCAAAATGTTGTAGCCGACTCCATGCAAGTAGACATAGAGACAGGGCAGACAGAGAGGAGAGGAAGGAAGGGAGTGTGTGTGTGTGTGTGTGTGTGTGTGTGTGTGTGTGTGTGTGTGTGTGTGTGTGTGTGTGTGTGTGTGTGTGTGTGTGTGTGTGTGTGTGTGTGTGTGTGCATATGTGTGTGTGTGCATATGTGTGTGTGTGTGTGAAACAGCCATCTGACATAACCCAATACACCTCTAACCTCTGTCTACCACCTACGTGTTTACTCTGTTTTGTGTGTGTGTGTGTGTGTGTGTGTGTGTGTGTGTGTGTGTGTGTGTGTGTGTGTGTGTGTGTGTGTGTGTGTGTGTGTGTGTGTGTGTGTGTGTGTGTGGTATCCACCATGTTTGTTTTTTTCATGGACACGGAAAGGTGAAGAAAACGTAGCCATGTGTTGCCCCATGGACCAGTGTAGCTATTACAAATATGTTGTGAGTTTATTTTTCTAGTTCAAGTTCTTTATTTGGGATTCAGCCCTCATTGTTTTCAGTTTAGTCCTTGTGATTGTGCCTGTACTGCTGATCAGAGCAGGATAAGGGCGTGAAGAATTTCAACAGGTACTGTAGGTTTTATGATGAAGAAGGAGTTTATACTGTGCAACACATCCCAGTAATTGTCTACTGTTTGAAACGTATATAATATGAGCAGGCCAATGCGACTTTATAAAAGACATATAATACCCCCCATAAGGAATTAATGACGCAGTGTCCTTACAGCAAAGTGTGTTTAACATTTGTAACAATGCTAACATCTGCTACAGCATGTCTAAAGTATAGGGAGG